>NW_010539811.1:57764-76664 GCF_000687285.1 Phaethon lepturus
CTGCCATGTCCGTAGGGATGTCATCGCTCCAGAGGGTGTCCAGATCGAATACCGAGGAGATGGTGGTTTAAAAGCTGCTTGCGTCCACGCTGCCTGCAATCTAATAATTTTTTCCTTCCGCTTTGCATTAACTTCCATTTGTGTGTTCTCAGTCTGCTTATCAGCCTTTGCTCTTGCCTCATTATTAATTTTTAGATGCTCCAGAATGCCTCGCTCTTGTTTCTAGACTCTGCTAACATTAATGTTTTATGTTGTCAGCACACGTCTTGCTATTTGCCCCTGTTTTTCTATATTAATAAGTGTACGGAATGAAACTTCTGGCTTTAATCCCTGGCGCAGCCTGCCGCTAATTGCTTTCCGTGGCAAGGAAGAATGGCGTGCTCCTCCGTTAGCCAGCGCGTGCCGGCACGTATTTGACTCTCACGTAACGATTAAAACTAGGGATGCTCGGTCATTTATATAGACTTTCAAAACCCTGCATTCACTAGTTAACTCCCCTGTGACTTCTCTCAAAGAATTGTTAACTGGCTCAGTTTAAATTACTTTAACAAAAGCTTATGCTTATCTATATGGATTTTATCTTGTTACACTCAACTAAAAAAGATGCTTTGTAACCTTCTCAAATAATTTTCTTAATGTTCAGGTGAAACTTCCTTGCCAACGACTCTAATTTCCCAGAACAACTTTATCTCCTCTTTCAAAACAGACAGGAGGGTGTCTGCTGTCTAGTCTCTCCAATACAATAGCCATTTTTAATGATAAATCATTTTATTCCTTTTGTCTGTTAGCACCTTTGTTATTTTGGTCTTGAGTGAATATCTAACTTTGAGATTAGTATTATTAGTATTATATCTTCTCTTTAATGCAGTTTAATTTCTTGCAGCATTTAGTTGCCTCTGTCCCAGTACTCTGGTTAAAATACCACAGTTCCCTGGTTAAAATACAGCAGAGGACCTGTGTTAACCCTTGTCAGAGCCTGTACCTTTGCTGGGTCCCAGTCAGGGTGCAGCTACAGTCACTCGTGCTTCTGATAGACTCGAAGAATTGCCGTGTATACACAGCTGTCCATCTCTGTTTGTTTTGGGGTTTTTATGTTTTCATGGGGTTGAAATTTGTTTGCCTTTAAAATATAAATGATTATTATTTCAGTGACTTTTACTTACTTAAAATTCTCCATTACGTTTTACATTTACATGACCTTTCCTCACTTTATGCAAGCATCACAATGTTCTTTGTTTTGATGTTTGTCTTTATTTTCATTGTTATGAAACTGCTAATGTAAAAAAAAAAAATCTGTGGAGATCGGTACGTTTCTGTTTTGATGTTTGTCTTTATTTTCATTTTTATGAAACTGCTAATGTAAAAAAAAAAATCTGTGGAGATCGGTACGTTTATTTGCTTTCAAATTTTGATAAAGACTTGAGATATTCTTGGAAGTTCACATATTGCAACTAGCAATTTCCAAAATGGTCATTGTATTCTCCCTGTACGAGTGTCTGAATATCCCATGAGATTTAACACTGTTGCAATGAATAAACAAATCACCGTATTCCCAAGCAAAGAAAAGTATAACTGGATCACAGTTGCTGTCACTCCTGTCTATCTTGAATCACTCTGCTGAAACGTGCACCTGTGGGCAGTACATAGAGCTAGGGAGTCAGTCTAATCTATGATCAGATTGAGATTTCAAATCTGTTATACTTTATCTGGGATATTACTTCATGGACTTCTTCTCTTTCTTCTCTTTTTTAAAACTAGATTTTATTTTATTAAAGAAACTGTCCAGTTGGTGGTTGCATACTTATTTAAAATTAAGCAATCAGATGGCAGATAAGCTGAGAGGCCATAGTTAGATATTTTCAGTGCCGAGTATTCTTACCAGGTGGTCAAAGTGCAATCTTTCCAACCAATCGTGGATGTGATTCTAATGTTTTTATGAACTTATTCCAATTTCATTTTTTATTTGTCTTCATAGCTAAGTGCACTTTTAATGATGTTTCTCTCTATTAGAAAATTTAGATCAGATTAGAACATTAGAACTTCTTAAATCTGCGGGAGCTAGTGCATAGTTTAAAGAGGATTAGTGATCAGTATGTATAAGGGCTATTCTGTGTAAGGTAAATCTTAGAAGGAACACCTTCATCTTTAGTAATTTATGTGTCAGTAGAGATTTCCTTCTTACTTCAGCTGGAATCTGTTGTGTTAAAGGTCATTTTATTGAAATTCGTGCTTACATATTCATAAAAGTGTGCATTCTTCTGAGCATTATCAGTCACCAAGTTTTTGAAGTTGCCGTGCTGGATATTAGCATATAATATGCGTCTTCTAGCACCGGAATCCGGTATGATGAATAAAGTGAAATGTCTGCTCTTGATATTACAGCATTAAAAAAATGAGGAGGACGGGTTGTGATGACATACAGTCTTTATACTTACTGTGGTTCAAGGAGAACATGAAATTATAGGAATGGGAGAACTAGTTGATGGGCTTGGGGGTGCAGGTCTGTAGATAGTTATAGGCTGGTGCTGTGTAACAAATTTTATGTGCTTAATGGTATGTTTGTGATCTAGGCACTTTTTGCTTATTCCTGTGTCTGCTATTCCCAGAAGATTCAAAGAATAAAGACTTGGCAAGATACGGTTTTGTATTTCTCTTTTGTATTATTTTAATTTTTGGTTGTTAAAACAGCTCTGTAAATATTGTAGAAATCTAGTCTGAAAAGGATGGGGGGAGCCCGAGTGTGGGAGGTAGGAATTTATACCTTTGACACTCTTGATAGATCTTTGATCTTTGACCTGGACTTCACAGTCCTATTCCTGCATTATAAAAGCTGGAGATTTGCCCTAAAGAAGCATCCATTCTACTTTGTCCTCTTTTTTTCAGCCTTACTTGCCTTTTATATCACCTCATCAGGTAGATTTTCAGGGTTCTTATCTTTGCATCCGTTTTGAAGTCTTAGCACGGGAGCAGGCTGCAAATGTCACTCCCTCCCGCATCCCCCCTGCCCGCCAGGCTCTTCCTGCAGGCGGCTTTGTGCCACAGCCAGGGCTTTCCCCGATGTACCTGTTGGATGCTCAGGAATTCTGCTGTTCCCTCCTTCAGCTCTGAAGAAACCCAGCGGATTGAGAGCTGACTCCTTCCATTTCTGGCTGGTGCGCGCTCTTAAGCTGCTCCTGGTCACCCTGCAGGCAACTCAATTTTTGTTCAGCTCTCTGGAGGATTTTACAGGTCAGCTCTCTGAGCCGTAAGTGGCCTCAAAGTGGTCACTCCAAGGCACGGCTGGAACCAGCGACCTTTCTGCGAGATTTGTACCAGCTCAAATCAACCAGCAGGATACCACTTCCAGAGCTAAATCCAACCTGCTAGGTGAGAGTTATTTGACAATCTTGTGTTTCCTAAGACTGTGGCACTGCATCTCCTTCCATTTATCCTTAGATTTTTTTTTTCCCCCACCAAAATTTCTTTGAGAATTCCTGTAATAGATGATTATGAATAACACTTGTCACATTTGGAAAATGTATGTAATTGAGGAATGATTTCAGCTTATTCCTTTATAGCCTGCCAGCCTTGTTGCCATTCAAGATTTGAAGGACTGTGTACTACTATAGAGCTGTTTCATCAAGCTTTCTAACGGAATTGCTTTGCTCTTCAACCTTAAGGATTCTGTGTTTACTACAGGCTGAGAATGTGTGGGCCGGCGGGCACAGACGTATCGCGTGTATAGTACTGGAAACCAGAGGAGGCTGCTCGATGTGTACACGTGTATCTGAGCGTGCGTGTGTGAGCTCTGGCACGCTGACCCCAGGCGCGGGGGACTGGCTGTCGGACGGGTGTGAAGTGCACTATCGCCTTGCTTATGGCATCTCTTTGTTTCCCATCCAGAGCCGGACTAATGACAGCTCTGATAATGCCAGATGGCAGTCACCAGTCATCATTTAATAGCAGAAAAATGTCTAAACATTGTCTCCAAAATTGGTTTGTTCATTCTTTCTCCTCGTTCTAGCCTGGCAGTGATCCGCAGGCAGCACTTAGGGACCTCCTAAGAAGATCCCGTGTAGAAAACTGTCAGAACAGATTGCTGTATGGATTTTCAGAGGATTAAAGTTAATTAAAGAGCTCTTCCTTGCTTTCATTTCCTCCTATCTGCCAGCTATTTACATGCTAATATAAGGTCTGCCAGGGAGAATAGAAGAAGTGTCAGCATTGGGCACGTTATCGCACATGGAAACAGAAGAAAATAATGAGATGAGCAATATATGTGTGTCTGTGTGTGTGTAGCTTGACAACTGAAAGTCAGCAGCACTTATTTTTGCATATTTTCAGTAGCGTGTGATCTTATTCCCTCTATTACATCTCGCGCTGCATAATGTAATACTTCATTCACTATAGTATCTTTACATAAGCAGTTTTATAAATAGATTTAAGTTGGTTTTTTTTTTTGTCTGCCTTGTTCTAAGGAGGAACTTTCCTTTCTGCAGAAATAATGAGTAGTTTTACTAGGAGTACAAACCCAGGAGCAGAGATTGCAGTGGGGACTGGTGTCTACTGTTGCCTTCTCTTGGAAAGATCAAACAGCGTAGGTGCTCGGCGTGTAAGCAAACCAAGAGTGGACGTAATAGTTTTCTGCTCCAGTTGCATTATTATTTGCCCATTATGTTTTCACATTATTGCAGAGGATTATTTTCTCGTGTCATTTTTCAATATCTTCCATTTTAACACTTCATTAAAACTACTACATAAGAGATGAAATAAAATTGATCCAAGGTTACGTTTCAAGAGGGAGTTTAATATTTTAGGAAAATGAGAAGCCTTGCTGCCTGCATTTTTAAACAAAACTATCAAAACCAGCTATGTCGTTGAGCATAGGTGAAGAGTTTTTTTCAGCTGCTGAAGGCAGTCCAGATAGTTTGAGGGTACTGAAGGTAATTAAGCTTCTCAGGACCAAGGGCAGTCAAAGACAGATTTGTTTCCTGCAGCTTTTTGTTCCCCAATGTGCAAGTGAAATATGAAGTGACTAGCTTAGCAAAACAAGACTTGCTCTTACCTTGGACTGCCATTGAGGCCAGAGTGCCTGTGTTTCATGTGACCTTTGCAAAACATCTATTTGGCATTAGTCTTTTTCTTTGCTTTAGTCTTTTGTGGGTTTCCTAGCGGAAAACAGGACTGTCTTATTCTAAGATGTCAGATGGCTGTTCTTTGGCCTTGAAAATCAATGTGACATTTTGTGAAAGAGTTAAAGATGAGGGAGAGGGAAATATCTTTAGGAGACTTAGTTGGGGGCAGCTAGGGGGAGAAGGTCATCCACACTAAAAAGTCACGAGTGATCCCCGGCATGCTTACGAATTCACAGCACAGCTTTCTAAACAGATGCTGTGGAAGGGATGTCAGGTGAGAGATGCCCTGGGATTTTTGGTGCTTGACGGGCTTTTTTTGGACTTTATATTCCAAATCTTCTCCTTAGCGAGCCTAGTGGGGCTGACCAAGATGAAGTGCTGCTGTGTAATAGGCCTAAGGCAGAATTTCTCCCTGTTGTGGTTCTACTAACATCACCTGAGCTACACCAGGGAAAATGTTGTCCCTGGTGTCTAGATGTTGCTAAAGGCTTGTTACCCAGGATTGTGGAGTCTAAATAATTCAGAGAGCATCATGTTGTACTTGGTTACTCATAGCAGAGGAAACCAATATTGTTTCAGCATCTCTACTGACTAAATCCTATCGCTGTGCGGTTCGGGGAGTGTGATATGATTGCCAGCTGAAAAGATGTTGAGCACTCAGAATTTATTGAAGACGGATGATGCATATGTGGTAGCTGAAAGGAGAGGAACCACATGTGGAGCAGATTACTTGTATGGTCCCTGCCTGGGCTGCCCGTCCCTGGCACGACCAACACAATGCTGCTTTCAGGAGCTCTGACAGACGGAAACGAGAACTGATGCTTAAAAATAATAAATGGTATTTTAATTTGTAAAGCTCATCTCTCTTGCACAAGTGGTAAAACTCCTGATTTTTGTGTGAAATACTAGTTTTGGGCACATATGAAAACATTTAACAAAAGCAGGGAACTACTCTCAAGCTTTTCTTAACAGTCATATAAGTGTGTGTGTCTATAAATAACATGCACACTTTTTTCCCCTTTCATCTATGTTGTACTTCATATGAGGGAGGTTTTTATTTTGTGTATCACGTGGAATTCTTCTTGCCACATGCTCTTTGAAAAGTTTTTTCCATGTTATATTGTAGGAAAAGATCTAGACCTTTTTGCTGTCTAACACATGGTTTCTTTATTCAGTCAAAACAGTTGGTCTATTTTGAGACTGTATTGGATCCACATCATGCAGTACACTCCGTCTTACTAAATAATTTGGTTTGGAGCTACTGCAAGGAAGGGAGCAATGATAGCCCCTTGGGGGGCAGGTCTGGTCACCAGGACTAGAGTCGAGTCTAGTCACCCCCAAATCTGTAAGGTCAAACAGTGCAAAAGTGCTCTCCAAGTAGGGATGAGGACATCAACCCTGCTGTTGTTGGTGGGGGTGGATGGTGCTTGAAAAAATCAAAGTGATTTTCTGGGTGGTTACAAAGAGGAGAGAGCAAGGGGAACATTTTGACCTTTGTCCAAGACCTTGAAAATATGTGCAGTAACCACTCTTAGAAATCTTAAAAGAAGCTGTTTTTCAGAAAGGAGTGAACTCTTATCCTTTGGAGACATATCCCTTATAGGTATCTTCTGTTAAATACCTACATTTTTCCTTCCTGTGTCTTTCACGTTCTCCAGCTGTGGCAGCCTGTGGACTGTCAGAGTGGATGAATGCTGTGGAGAAGCATCAAAAGGACGTGCAGCTGCACTGTGATCTGCTACAGATGTGAGAAGATGAGAAATTTTCAATCCTGACAATGTAACATAAACAGCAAACTTTTTATTTTTGGTGTTTATAACAGTTTATTCTGACCATCTTCCTGAGGTCTAAGCTTATACAAAAGCTCAAGCTTCAGTCACGTCTAGTGGAGCTTTAATTCTTTTTTATATTAAGTTTAATTTTTCATCAGTCTGTTGATATTTTCTATAACACATCTGAGAGATTTTACTCGAATTAAAAAGCAGAAATGTGCAAAAAGTGAGTGAGAAAAATTAGAAACCCAATTGAGACCATTTCAGCCAAAAAGGGGCAATTGTTTAACAGGTTATATGTGCTTAAGAACACATGTTTTTTAGGGGTGGTGAATAGTTAAGGTTGAACAATTTCTATAGAAAATGCAATTTACTGGAAAAAAAAGAGAAAAATTGTTTTTCAGGTATTACATGCATATTTTGCTACTTTCTGCAATAGGCTTTTTCTGGCACCTGTAAATATATGGATCTTTGTGAGATATTTAGTAGCAATACAACAATTGCTTTGCCACTGGGAGGAAAATATAAATCTTTTTTGAGAACTAAAATCCTCCAGTTCTGGTATATGTCTGATTTGTGGGTCACAGGCCTTTCATTCTGCATCCTTTCCTTCAGACTTTCTGATTCTTGGTGATGTGTGTGGATATTGGGAGCAGAAGGTGATTTTACAGATAAAAAGAAGAGTTTTGAATAATGAGGAAAAATTTTCTGTCAGTGCATTGAGTTTTTTTTTAATTAAAATTTTATGTTAGTTTGATTTCTGGATCTTAAGTAGAGCAAACCAGGCAGCATGACATGACTCCTAATAACCGAAATTAGATTTTTGTTTTTAATTTTTGGATGTCCCTCAAGATAGGAAGCAAAGGAGCAACCTAGAGCAGTAAATATGAATATTTCAGAAGCAGCATTTTTTTCTATATGCTACCATCTGTTGATGACCTATGCACAGGAAAGGATGATTTTTCCGAAGTCAAAGGATTCATTTCCTGATGAGACGTGCTAAGCAAGCCGTGAAATACAAGGTAAATCCTGATGCTTGAGAGATCTCTCCAGGCTTTTTTTCCTCCCTCATGGAAACGTCTATGTACTGGTTGAACGCAATTGCTGACAATAGTAGTATTAGGGAAGAAGTGATGCACAGCACTTAGTCTTACATACATATATATGAATATATAAAAAAATGATGAAAGATTAGGAAATGAAAGCACTAAAGAGGTCTGGTTCAATAAGACAGTGTTTTCTGTGTGTTAGCTTTCTGAATGGCTCTGATGATAGAAAAGAGAGGTCATAAATTCTGTCCTTGCATCCGTGAACATTGCAAAGAAAGCTCAGATGCTCACAGCACCTTTCCCATTAATGTGTTTTCCTGTCTTCAGCGCAAATGACCCCTGGATATGTGATAGCTCCTAATATGTTTTGAAACTCTCTCTCCCATAATTAACTTCTGATGGAATAAAACACAAGGCTGCGGGGATTATAGATTCAAAGAGACTGTTCAACAGGTTTTGAAAACGATACGTAGAAGTCTTTCTGCCATTCATGTAATTAAGCTTAATTATTTTGAATTAATTATAAGGTCTTGAGCACAGATATGTAACAAGCCCTATGTTGTCCCTCAGCAACAGCAACTTTTTAAAGCCCCCTTTGGTCGGATCCTAGCCAAGCGCAGCATTCCTCTTCCCTGCTTATTTGGCAGCGTGGCCCGTGCTAGCTTACAAGACATTGCAGCCTCTGCATGTTTTTCACCAGAGCAGCTCCCATCTCCATCATCAGAGAAAGACTGATGATACTAAAGCCTCTTGCTCAGTCAACATGCTGCCTGTTTGCATCAGATTAACCTTTCCAGCCCTGTGAAGTTTAAACAAAATCTGTCTGCTCTTCCCACCCTCTCTGCTACCTCCAGCCTTCCCACGTCACTGATGCAAAGTGCAGAACTCGCGGTGACAATGAAGTTCATCGGCAGCATGCCTGAGAGGCACAGGTTTTGACTGTTAATTAGTAATTCCACTCCTGCGCAACGACTAGTCTGACAACGACTCAGTCGGTGTAGAAAACTCTTGGTAGACTTTGAAGCAAGCATGCAGAAATATCCTATTTTCAGCTGTACGTATTTTTTTCCCAGAATTACTTCACCATGGCACTGCTCTAAATATGTCTTGTGAGATAAGCTTTAAATCCTACTTGGGCAAAGTTTATTAAAAATTAACATTTGCATGGGGAGTTATAAAAAATAATAGCACCTTCATTAACTTAAAATCATCCAAAGTACAAAATAATATTGAATTGCTCTCCACTGGTCCAGACCAGGAAAATTCTTACCGCCTGCCAAATCTTGAGGCCCAGAAAGAGTCAGCATCGGTAACACCCAATAAGCCACATTACAAACTGCACCTCCATCCGCAGAGGTCCTAGAAAACAAGCCACCACCACCAGGCTAAACAGCCTGAAATCACTGGCATGGGCTATCGGCCGCCACGCCTCTTTAGGTACGATGTAGGTTGTGTCACGTTACTTAAATCAGGGACTGGTTTGAGCGAGGTTTCATGGTTTTGTCTCAGATGGCTTTTTTTGTTTTTTCCCTAAATTTGGCTCACGTTCCTGCACCTTGCTCTCTGACTTGAATTTAGTAATGCTTTGAACTGGAGTGCACTGGAATTGCTGAGGTTTAAAGCAGAGCCCAGGCTGCACTTTTGCTTTACGTGGATGTGTGCGCAGAGCAGTGAGGATGCGAGCTGGATTGCTGCCGTGGTTTAACCCGGCAGGCAGCCGAATGCCACACAGCCGCCCGCAGTGGGATGGGGGAGAGAATTGGAAAAGAGGTAAAAACATGGGTTGAGATAAAGACAATAGTACAGAAAAGGAAGGGAAAACAATAATAATAACAAATGAATATACAAGTGATGCACAATGCAATTGCTCACTACCTGCTGACCGATGCCCAGCCAGTCTCCAAGCAGGAGCTGCGGCCTCCCAGCCAACTGCCTCCAGTTTTATTGTTCAGCATGATGTCATATGGTGTGGAATATCCCTTTGGGCAGTTGGGGTCCTGGCTGTGTCCCCTCCCAGCTTCTTGTGCACCCCCAGCCTCCTCGCTTGCAGGGCAGTATGAGAAGCTGAAATGTCCTTGACTTAGTGTAAGCACTGCTCAGCAACAGTGAAAACGTGCGTTATCAACATTATTCTCATCCTAAGTCCGAAACACAGCACTATAGCAGCTACTAGGAAGAAAATTAACTCTATCTCAGCCGAAACCAGGACAGTTGCTCAGTGGCTGGTAATGTGCTCAACACCCCTGAGATCCTCCTGTCCATCACAGTGCTGTTCTGCTCTTCAGTGGGGAAAACTGTGCAGTGTTCATTTGACATACGGCCCTGGACTAACTGCTCTGGTAGTTCATGACATTTGGAAGTGAAATGTGAATGCAGATGATATAGTATGATATGGTTTGCTTTACGGAAGTTCACACTTGGACCAAAGTAACGCGTGGGCCAGGTAATGCTGGTTTAGCCTGACTGAGGATGTATCCCAGTGACAGTGATTCTGATCTCCAGCCTTTACAGAAATTAGAGGAAAGTGAATGGTAAAGACGCTGAAATACAACTTGGATGAGAAAGATCTGTTGTACAGCTTATAGGGAGAAAATCAATTTTCATACAAATCTAGGAGAGATGAGGAACACCTCCTTTCCCATATTGCTTTTTTTGTTGGGGCTGCATATTGCTTGCCTGTACCTAGCAGCATTTAATTTGTTGTGAGTCCCTTAAATGTCTGTCTCTCCATCATATTCACCTTCCCTTGGGCTGCAAGTCACCAGCATGTGTGTATCTGTGTTAATTTGTCCCAGTTCACAGGCATAGCATCATTAGTGAAATAACACTGCTGCTGTTAATTACTGTGGGATTTGTGCACAGCAGTGTGCTGTTGCATTGCAGTGTACCTACTCTTTAATCTACGTGGGCCATCTGCTTTATTTCTTAACTAAAAGTTGTTTTGTTTCTGCTTTGGAAGAGTGAATCTGTTGCTCCTAATCTTCTCTGTGTAGAAAAACATTGCAGCTAGGATAAATTAAATCCCTGTTTGATAGATTGTCCTCATTTTTGTAAGTTTTCTTCCACGTCATGCCTCGTAGTTTTGCTATGCACAAGTTTTTGCTCTCCTTTGTGGCTGCAGGGACATTCAGGTCAGAATTTTGGTAGGGCCACTCTCTAATCTAGAGAACTCTTGACCACAGTAAGGCTGACAAGTTCAAACAGTCCTGCTGTTGGCTCTCTGGAGAAGATACCCCAGTACAATTGAAAGATGTTACTGGGCTGTTATCCCATGACAACTCTGCAAGTAACAAGCTTTTAAAACCCCATGTGAGTAAGCGTTGCGTGTTGTGTGACAAAGCACTTTGACCTCTCTTTAAGTAAGTCGTTTCTTGTATCTTTTACTACTGCTTGCCTGATCGAAACTAGTGAATTGTCAGACAGATCAGGCCAAAGACCTGAGTTTCTCCAAATGTTTTGTGAGCGTGGTCTTCACTCCTTTTGCCTTTCTCTTCCCAGGACTTCTCCAGGATTAAATGTATCAGCTCTCTGGTTCCCTAAGCTTGGGCAGTCCTCAGGCATAGAAGTAGTTTAAGTCGGATGGAGCATTGACATTGCTGTTAGAGAAAGCTTTCTTTTATTTCCCAGAAAAACTCATCCATTAGATGATGATTTTGAGAGGTATTCTTTGGTATGGTCAAACTGGACAATTTTGGATGCTTTACAGGCATTAAAATAAGATTGTAAAATAAGAGCAGTGGGGATCTGTCAGCATGTGTCACTTCTCTGGTCTTTTGAAAGAATTTATAGCCTAGTTTTACTGTAAAGTGGGTTTTGTTGTTGTCACCTTACATGCCTTTTAAAAATGTTCCTGTGTTCAATAAATAAGATGAGGGCTACAGTCATCTATGCCTCAAAGAATATAAAATGAGAAAAACACACTTTCTTAGGTCTGTTGACAATGTATTTTTTTTATAACAGGTACATTATTTCTACATGAGCCTTACCACTAAAAGTTGTTGCATTCAGTTCTGAGACGATGAAATAGCAGCTTCAAATCAAGCAGTTTGCATCTCAGTTTGTTAAAAAAATCCACATTATTTCTCGTAAGACTTTTTGGAATAAAGCAATCATTTAGAAAATGAAAAGATCCTTTGTCTGGGAGGCTCTTCTGTTTCATTCTTTAATCTAAGCAGCTGTCTTTCTCCTTCCCTGTGGGAAGTTGTGGTGGGTAAATAACATGGAAATTCATTCGATGATGGAGGTATTAGAGGTTGGCATGGACAATTAATTTGTTATTAGACAGAATTAATTTTATTTGATCCTTGCGTGGTTCTGTTGCTGCGTATAAATTCAGCAGCTTGACGAGTTAGCCTGCAATGTAGCTCCGTTTGGTCTGCTGAAGGATGGCTTTTTTATGGCTGTGGGATCACGAGTGGCTTCTTGCCTCACCTATGCGTGAAGTGCAGATTACAAGGAAGTATTTGGCTTTGTGCTGCTGGAAGTAATTTCTGGGCTTGTGACCTAAAACTTGTGCTTTTCTGCTTGACGAGCAGCCTGGTAGCACAGCTAAGCCTACCCAGCAACCGGTTGCTGTGAAAGAGATGATCCCCCTGTTCCTTCTCTCCTTCCCAAACTAAATGTTTTGGTCATTTTCTTTGCTCAGAACTGGTTTGAAAATGAAGGTTTTGGAGCTAAATCGGCAGAAAGGTAACTCTAGAAGGAAGTGAGAAGCTTTTTGCTTGTGAATGGTTTCTTTGTACAAGTTCCTTTGCTCATAAAAGGGACAGGACAAAGTATCAGTGGCTACGGGTAGAACTGTTGGTTTTCATCTCCAGAGGGATGATCTCCTTGCAGAGTCACAAAGCAGCACCTTCAGATTTCCTCCTTCACTTGTACGATTCAAAGCGATATTTTGGTTGATTCTGGTACTTACACTGCTCATTTCTTCTGCAAAAATAGCTAGAAAGGAATTAAGACCTCCCGCTGTCTTTCATGGCTTCAGGATGTCAAGAACTTAGACCATGTGTAACAGGAACACTGTGGGAATGTTCGTACTTGTTACCTTCTCTACTTTCTTTTACTGCTTCCTTCTGGTTTTGCCTTTCTCTGGTGTGCCTTCAGGAGAGGCAGCATCTCAAAGTGGCTGCACACCGGTGGTAATCCTTTCCTAAACAGAGCTGGTGTGTAGTTGATAAAAACAGGTGTCTTATGAGAACAGTTACTCATAACTTGTTCATGGAACTCTGCTATTTAACAGTATAGATATGTAGGACTACCTTTAGGTTTTTATACTGCACTTTTTAGCAGTCAATCAGCAGCCTATTTATGGAAGTTCAGCATCACCACCTCCAAACTGATGCCCAGCAAGATGAAATGGTTGTGGTCATTCAGCAGCTCAGAAGAACTGGGCTAAAACACAGATTTCTTTCAAGTCTCTGACTAGGGAAGTTTTGGAAAATGAGACCAAGGGCAAAAGCAGGGAGTATGTTCAACTCAGAACTGTAAAGGAATATGTGCATATGTTAAAAAGGGTAGCAAATTCAATTATTTTTGTTAGCTGGTGAGATCAGAAGATGAATCAATTATAATGTGCAGTTATCTTTGTGAGCTGCATGGTGAAAACTTCAATTGCATTTACTTTTTAAACTTGGTGTGCCAGGAGACAGCATTGTTTCAGTAGGTATGAACAAGGAGGAGACTAATGTCATCTGTAAATGGCAGGGAAACATGAAACTTGTGTCTCTTGACAGTAAGTTTTTCCATTTAAAAAGCAAGTTGGAGAAATGCAGTTTAACTATTCCCACAGTAAGTGAAAAAGCAGGAGAAACTAAGGGATAAAACCATACCTTTTGAAGAAATTCAAGGCTAGACCCAGCATCCATTGTTGGAGATGATTTAGCAGTAATTAAATTGGTTCTGACATAGAGGGTAGGATTGTAGATGAGAAGAAAGGGGAAAAAAAAAAAGAATTCCTGAATATCCATTAGCATGCCAGACCGTTGGCAAGCTTAGTAGGAGAGCGATGTGCAAGTCAGCATTAGTGATGTGTAACTGTCCTCCCCTTTCAGTGAGCTCCAGGTCCACACTGAGCAAGTGCTCGATGGTTGCTTTAACCACCCGGCACAGACAGGCTGTCATTTCTCGGTCAGCAGCCTCGCGGCTTTTTAAAACGTTCTGGTAACAGACACAGCAGAGACTACCTCAATTTTCTTAACGCTGAATGCAGAAGTAAGCCCAGCTCCTGTTTGTTTCCCATCTCCCACCGCGCCTGTGAGGTTGTCGCCTATTTGCACTTGCCCGCACAGGCGTGTGCCCGTCCCTGGTGCCGTGGTTGCTGCCAGCCTCCAGCAATTGCTAGCACAGATCATCCATGTGCCTAAGTTTGTGCAAACATTACAGAAAATGTTTTCTCACAGCCGGCGTTTGCTGTGGGATGCCGTGCCTCTCGGGCTGCGCTGGTGG
This sequence comes from Phaethon lepturus, assembly GCF_000687285.1. Classification (NCBI taxonomy): domain Eukaryota; kingdom Metazoa; phylum Chordata; class Aves; order Phaethontiformes; family Phaethontidae; genus Phaethon; species Phaethon lepturus. The sequence goes on from NW_010539811.1 coordinate 72,144, forward strand.
GCAAAACAACACAACGCTTATAAACAACACCAAGTTATTTATAACACGCTCCTTTGGTGTTACAAATAACAGTCATATCAATCGCATACCCTTCATTCAAACATAAGAATTTAAAACCACGTCAGAGACCTCCTGTTTCTTCATGTGGCTGGCGAAAAAGAAATTGTTGTTTGGAGCATGGGAGGAGCGGCTTTGCTTTTCTCTTTGCTGTTTCTATCAGTGGGTTAAATTGCCTAATAACTTTAATTCTAAGCTTTTGAAGTATTTTTATTGTAAAAAGTATTCTTTAAGTGTGAAATATATACATTTGAAGTGCACAAATGTTGAATTTCGAGAAGAATGATAATGTTCAACTCAATTCAGTGGCTGATATTAAAGAGGCAATTACATATGATTTGTGAAATAAATGCAACCTCTGCGGAGTGTGATACCTGCAGGGTTTAACAGCACACTCTCTGATCTGAGCTAATAAGAGCAGTATCTAATATTAGAGTTTGCCTTGTCAGAAAACCCGGTTGTGTGCCAGCATGAGAACGGCGCGTGTGATGCAGAACGTGAGCAGCTGGTTGCCTTTTGGTACCACAGGAGGAGGCAGGAAGAAGCTCTCTCTAAAAAGTTGATTTGTTATGCTGCTGATTTTTTGTTTATAGTATTAAACTCTTGATTAAAAAAAGATGTTTGAATAGGTGCATTCTTTTAGAAGCACACAAACTTCAGCTGGCGATTAATTCCTTTATTTGCTTGTGTTCTTCTGAAGTTTTAAAAATTTTGTGTGAAGTTGTTTGGGTTTTTTCCCCTTTTGAAATTAAAACTTCAGAGCTCCCTAGTTTTCAAGTTATTTGTTCTTTTCATCTCTTCCTCCTTCATACAGGCTGAACTGAAAGTATTTTTCTTCCTGCCTTTTCCACACATCCAAAACCTAAATACAATTACAGTTTCCATTCTGTGTCCCCTGGAGAAATAGGTCTTTATACAATCTATGCCACAGGCTTGGTGAGGAGGGGTTTTCAGTTATTACCATGTTTGTTTTTAAATTCAAAGCTTTTAGGGATTGATGTTCAAATTAGGTATATGGGGTAACCTGTGGGATGTGCAAGTACAGAGTATTAATAAAATTTGGGGCCTGAGCCAGTATTAGATCACAGGTATTTCTTCTCTGCTTTGATTTTTGGTGTGGCTCTGTGAGTCTCCTGCGTTTTACTTCATGGTGGCTGTCCCTGAGTTTTCAGTTAGAAAGTGATTTCTTGTCCTTAATCCCCATCTCATTCATTCCTGGCTCTCCTTCCAGTGAAGTCTGGATAACTCTGTGTGAGAGAGACTACAGTGGTTCCTCTCAGTTTCTGGAGACGAATGGATATTTATTAACCATCTAGTGAAATGGTAAGAAGTAAGAGGAAGGAGTGAAGAATGACACTAGCAAATACTGTGGAGAAACAGATCTTCAAATATGTAGAAGAGTGCTCTAGAGGAATAGGTAATAAATTTTTGCCTAGTATTGTGCTTAGAGGCTCAGGATATAATTTCTAGCAGATATTTTCTGTTCTGTTCACTCTTCCAAGGTGCTGCCCCAGCAGCTCGGGGTACAGACAGGACCGATGGACTGTGCTTCGCCTTCTCCTCCCTCCATGCCCATAACTCTTTGGTGTCCTGCCACTTTGGACCAAGGGGAAAATCCAAATGACAGAGCCTGTCTGTGAGCCAGCCTGCTCTCGGCAAGCGAGCCTGAGGTGGATGGGATCAGTATTGCTCTGAATGGAGCTCTCTGTTGGAGCTCTGTGTATGTGGTCAGCGAGATAGACGCCTTTGTGAGACTTCACGTATTTAGATCGTTAGAATGTACATCTGTATTTCACAGGTACATCAGCTGCTTGTACCTTCTGCATCATGTTTCAGAAACACCACTAGAGGATATTATGTCATGATCTAATACAGACTGTGTTCAGAAATTGAATATGATTGATACACCAATATTATTTTCTTCACATACACACCTTTCATTATGCATATCTGGAGCCAATCTGATTTGCTCATGTTCAACTAATAGCTTTTTCCCCAATTTACTTCTTGACTTAAGTGAGTATTAATCATAAAGTGTTTCATTTGTAACTAATTTGATTCAGGGAAAAGTTGAAAAGATTTGACATATGCTGTAAAATTTGCACTACTTCTTCCACGGGCTGGAGGCAGATGTTTTGCAGGAGAAGTCTTTTGCGTAGCGTTGATTGTTGATTCTCTGTGTGTGTGTGTTTAGCATCCTGGATGTGCAGAGGAAGACAGAGGCAGAAACTTACCACTTGCTGCTTTTTGGGTGCTTCTGCTCTTGCCCTCTAAACTGAAGAGTTCCAGTGAATTGGTAATCATGGGTAGCATCTTTGAGCCTGCACTGACAGACAATACAGCAGTCTTGCTTTCTTTTAATGTGGTAGCGCTCATGTATGTTGTTACTGGAGGTGAAATAATAGGGACAAGTCTGAAAAATAATACTTGCAAGCTCCAAATAGGAACAGCTTTTTGGAGTAAGTTGAGGAGAGATTGTGAAGTGGTCACAAATTCTAGCTGAGTGATTTGTTCTTGTTACCTTTTGTCTTCCCTTCATCTCTAAACTAACCTTTTTTGTGCTTGTGGTATCAGGTGATTTTATGTGATGGTGGAGGTTTTTTTGAACAATATAAGGTGGATGGTAAAGATGCTGTTAAAGTAATTTAAAATAACTCCTGAGAGAAGGGAACAAGGCAAATAGCAGGATCACAGTCCTGGACTTCAGGAGAGCAAGAGTTGATCTATTTATGTACCTGCTCAGAAGAATCCCATGGAATATGCTCCTGGACATAAGGGCAATCCAGGAGAGCTGAGGAAGTTGGGGTAGACAATCTCCAGAGCAGCTCTCAAACCTCAACCATTGTGCAAGTCTGAGTCTGTCTATTCCTGATAATAAACTGTATTGAAAATGGCATCATCTCATGTAACATTTGTCAGAAAGATAAAGCTGTATTTGAGAAGGTTTCTACTAAGTCAGGAGAATGCTGGCCAGCTTTATTGGAAGGCACTTAGAAAGGCATTTTATTAAATAATATAGTAGTATTTCACAAATGGAAGCAGAAGAACCAAATCAAATAAAGCAACAGATATGTGACTTCATGTTAAACTTTTTTTTAAGTTTAGAATAATAAAAAAATGTCTCTGATAGTATTTCCTGACACATAACAATGGACTCTTTTCCAGAGATGGGACAAACTTAGTGATGAGTATTGCATGCTTAAATATCGTGCAAGCGGGTCTGTTCTTAACTTTTTGTCTTCTTCAGGATTTCCTTGATTGCAAATTAAAAATTCTGCAATTCTGCCTATGGTGGATTGAGTGTCCTTTGGGATGTCTTTCTGGTATGTAGGAAAAGCTAAATTTCAACCTGAGTGTCTCCGAGTTATCCAGAAAGTTCTGCATCGTAGGTGTGTTGCTGTGTGGAAGTAGGAGTTCATCTTCTTCATCAGCTGTCTTCTGTTTGCCAGCTCTTTCGGTGATGCTGTATGGCAGGGAGAGACTTCCCTCTGGTACTATTCTTTTCTTTTGCCAATCATTTCTGTGGTGATACCATATTCTACTTGCTTTGAAGTTGTGTCTGGAAGTAGAAAAGCCGATAGTCCATTTTGTTCTGTAATTGGTGTTAGTCATTAGTACGAAAGCGAAACTATAGTCTTCGTTTGCAACAAAGTAGATTTTTTTGATACTGTGGTTCTGCTCTTTATTGCCATGTGGTTTTGCTCAAAATAAAATGTGAATACACAGGAGTGTGCATAATTTTGTGGTCAAATACTAATTAAAGGATTGGTTTTATACATTTAATGATCATTCTCTTTCAGATGTATACGATGAATATATTTCCTAAATAATGGTTTTTGTCTGGTAAACTGATTTTTCCACTTGTATTTAATGAAGTATGACTTCGATGCTCCACGTTTTGTCTAATGGTTTGAGCATAACATTCTTGATGTCAGTGCAGTTTTGAAGAAAGATTTTGTTGACTTAATATTTCAGAGGCGGTGGAGGGAGAACAAAGAAAGGAACGTCGTTTTGTCTGCATGAATTAACCAGCACTCCGGTGACACTGTAAAAGGAAGGTTTTCACTGAGTGGCAGCTAATATTAATATTAGGTCTACTTACTTGTAGGCTATTTTAAGGTGATAGTTTCTCTTCTGAAATGTTTAAAATTTGAGGAGCTCTGTGTATGTGAGCTGTTGTCACAAGGGCTGGAGGTTGCTTCTTAAGTGTAGACATGCATCCTTCTATCTTCTGCTCTCAGCTAGGAGTGGTCGAGGAGGTTGTTGCCCGCCACGTTCCCAAACTGCCAGTCACGGGGCTTTTGCCACCCCCGGCTCAGCAGCTTTTGGGAGAGCACCTTACCCCGCTTCCCTGCGACGGGCCGAGCCCTGTGAAGCGGCCGAGCAGTAGGTGTTTGGCACTGAGCGCAGGTAGGGGCTCCTCACGTGCGGGGACCGGAGCGGCGGCGGCAGTTTAAAAGCCAG
>NW_010539812.1:0-10285 GCF_000687285.1 Phaethon lepturus
AGCCAGATCCTCACCCAGTGAAGAGTAAACCCGACCAAGCCACGAGCCGCCAGTTTCTCCAGGAGAATGCTGTGGGAGATGCTGTCAAAGGCTTTACTAAAGTCCAGGTAGACAACATCCACAGCCTTTCCCTCATCCACTAGGCGGGTCACGACATACATAAGTAACACTGCATGTGTATGCATGTGTTTGCATGTATGAATATATGTGCATGTGTGTGTGTGTGTGCATACAAAAACATAACATTTGGACACAGATTCTGCCAGGAAATATTCTTATTCATATTCTGAAAGACATTTGTCTTTTCAAAATCTTAGAAAGCTAGTTATTCCTAGTGAAACGTTAGTCCAATGTAAGCAATCCCATCTTCTTAAAAAGAATCATGTTACACAAACTGAAATCACCATTTGATATGACTAGAATTGTATAAAGATGAAATCCTCACTTGTGTAGGGTACAACTGGTAAATAAACCTCCAAATCCTTTCATCTTTTACTCCAATATATGAACTGAGCTAGTATTACACTGTACAGTTTTTACTTATGAACTCTCTCTGATAGTAAAAACCTGGGACAAAACATCTCTAATTTCCATTTCACTTTATTTTTACTTAGGAAGAATTGAGACAATTATGCCATTTTCCTGACTATGTGCTGCCATGTGACATACAAAGTAAGTTTATTACGGAGTTTATATACAAAAATAAAACAAATAAATTAAAAACAAAAACAATAACAACAAAAACCAGAAAGAAAATGCAACCAAGACATAAATGTTATATTAGAAATAACATTTCCAATTAGGAAAGATTTTAGTTCTTAGTATAAATATTCCATGAAATTACTTTTCTCCTAATATAACATGATTAACAGATCCCACTTACACAGAGAGAATGAAGTTGTAATTTTACCCTTCTAGCTTCAGATCAGAAAGGACTGCTAATAAGTCAAAATTAAGTGTTAATATATTTGTCAGCAGTTCTGTTGCGAAGGGCTATGGTTTGTCTAAATCTTTGTTTCTCATTTTTATAAAACCATTGGATCATAAAAAATGTATATTGGCAAGGTGCCATGCTTATTACTCTCATTTTTTAATGTACCTCTTTTAATATGTTTTTATACCTATCTGCATATGCTTTGGGGCTTTTACTATGTAATATTTTTTGAAGCTGGAATCCTGACAATTTTTGTATTAATCATCATAATGATAGACATTTCCCATCAGAAATAAACAGTAAATAATATTACTATGCTTCATAGTGGGAGCCATTTGACCTGTACACAGACCTTTCTAAACCAGCCACCAGACTCCACAATCATGTGTTCAGTATATGTCACTGGATTTACAGAACAGAATATTAGAGAGTTATTAAACTGTATGGTGATTTTATTTATGCTGAAAAAATGTCTGTGAATACAGTGATACATTCAGCTCATTCCTTCAGATTGTCTCTATTTTTCTGTTTCTTAATAGCCCAATATTGCTGTTACTGTTCAGACTTTTCTTCTCACAACCTCTACAGAATTCTGGACCAATTGTTTGTATTTTTCTTCAATAAGATTTTCAGAGGTTGTTATTTGCTCTAAGAAACTGCATCCACATTTCATATTGATCTTAGTGATGTGAAGCCATTCCTCAGGGAGTGCAGGCTGGGAAACCAAACTTGTGAATTGGCAAAGATGTTTTGAGGTACTCTGAAATAAAGCATTGATGTGAATAAGAGTTGGTGCACATATTTAGCTTTCTCGATGATGCTGGTTGCCTGGTAACCGGCTAAAAGCATATGTCAGAGAAGAGTTCAAATGAAACAGCTGACATCAATCTCAGCAGGGTAAGGAAAGGGAAAAACACTGGTTAGCTCACCCAGATTGGTGTATATAGGAATCCTGTCATGTTTTCATACCACTGAATATCTAAGCTAATTCCAAACCTTAATTTACCACATCCTTTTCAATAGTTCTTAATTAGGGACAATATTTGTATCTTTTAAAAGATTATTTTAAAAGTTTATTTGCAGAAGTTGCATAGTGTCCCGCTCAGTAGCATGTATTGGAAAAATAGTTTGTTTTGCTCTGTCACTGGCTTATTTTATCTGTCCCCTTATTTTATCACAAAGACACACTGTATTTTGTGTGTGGACTCACTGGACCAACTATGGTCAGCTATGCTGCACGGGAAGTCACAGGGCCAGGGACAAATTTTCAAATATATCATTTCAGTAGTTGTTTTCTTCAGTATATAGCTCTGGATGAACCTTTTATGCTAAACCAAAAACTACACAGGAATTCTGGTAATATTTTTAACCTTGTTTTTTCAAATATTCAGAAAACTATATTTATCTATACCTAAACATTACAAGAAACTGCCTAATTACAGTTAAATAATCATTTTTGCCTACAGGCCACTGGGATTCACATTTTCTGTGATCAGTGTTCTTGTTTATCTACAGAGTTCATGGGCAAATATAAAATTTCCATTAAGATTTTTTTCAGGAGGTGGTGGTAATTTTAGTCCAGTATCTTACTTATTTAAAAACTCAGAAATATTTATCTTTTCAAGGTCTTTGCTAGAGTAAATGATGCTTTTTATACAGAAAACCAAACATCACTATCAAACCAATACTTCTAGAGTAATGACTTTATTCTAATGATTTTCCAAAATTATGAACCACTGTTGAATTAATCTGTCTTATAATGTCAACCTAACACTTGTGTGTTTAGCCTAAGCTTGTCACCTCACAGCCCTCTGTTGTCAATGGAGAGGGGTAGCACACCTTTCTTAGATTCTGACAAATTGCCATCTACAGGTCCTAATTGTTTCCATTAGTGATAAGTGAAATAGGTAACTATCACAGGTTAAAAATCTACTCTTTAAACAAGAAATACCAGATGGAACAAATTCACCATTTATGGTGCTTTTTTTTTTTCTTTTTTGAGTAAGTAACAAGAATATGATAGGAATAGCCATTTCAAATTTCAGTTGTTAATACTCATTACTAAAACCAAAATTGCTAATCCATAAAATAAGAAAAGCTATTGGTAAGCAGTTTTAAAAGTTTTTGGTTTAGGTGAGTTGCTTATCACCAGAGGAATACTGTCATAAAAAAGATCCAGCCATTGTGTTCATCTGTCTCATGCATGAAATCACTTACACACAAATTTATTTTCCTTTTCTTCCTGAAATCATTGCCCCAGACACAATACATTTTCCAAGACGTGCACAATAGGGTTGCACAATACTAGTATGTTTCTAGACTGGGGTCACTCTCCTTTCTCTTTTGCATATATGACTTTTCCTTTATCTTTTTACATATTCTTCCTCTTCACTGACAAGACACCCACAAGACTGGCAGTGAGAGCATGAGAGGAGGAACTCAGGTCTCCTATAGGGGAGGTGAATTCCTAGATGGTTACGGAGAAACTGGAATGAGCAGTTCTAAGGAAAGTTCCTTAAATTCTCACATCCTGGGGATGAAAGAGTCCTAAAGTGTCCGTGGGAGGTTGTGGAGGTGCCACCTCTTGCTTGCTGAAGGAATGTTTGTTGCAGACTGATTTTTATGAGACTTTAATTAATGAACTCTATGTCATCTAAGTTTTTTGTTCTAAGATTAATGACTTCAGCAAATTTGGATATTTTTCAAGGCAAGGCAAGACAATAGGCATAATGGTAATACAAAAGACACCATTTTGTCACTGTGATGGAGCAGGTCCCTGCTCTGAAGCAGTGAGATGTTAGATGTCCTCAGCAAACTCGACGCACAATGTCAATCTGAGAAATGAATGAAGAATTTCTCTAGAATCAAAATAAAGATTTCTCTTCATTTATAGCTGACAAACAATATTCTAGCCTGAGCAACAGATGTTTAATATAGTTAAGGTGCGGGGGGGGAATGAAACATTTTAAGGGAACTTTAAATAAGCATCTGGAAGCGCAGAAAGGGCAGGAGGAACTTGGGTGACTGAACCTAATCCCAGGAAACTGGAGTCAGCTATCAAATGGATGTGTTGTTGAAAAAAGTCAATAACATGCTTTTTCCACATATAGCATAAGCCATAAAATGCATCTTTTGCCACTTAAGTAGTGAGCCTTGATCAGAAGGGTTAAAAAAATAATTATTGGTTTCATATCCTTGGTTTAAATAATAACATACCATAAAAAATGTTTTAAATAGACAGTAACATCTTATACATCATTGTATTTCAAACATGTTCTTTATTGCATTTACATTTCCCTCAGTCTGGGAAATTAAAATTTAAAAAGTTATCTTTATTTTTACTTAGATCGCAAAATAAACTTTGAGTGAAAACAACAACAACAAAGGTTTATTTGTCTTAAATCTGCATTAGGTGGTCATCTCCTGAATAATCCCATAGAGATGTGGCCACTACTTATATAAAAGCAGGATTCAGAATCAGTCTCCTAAATTTTAATAACTTAATTGATAAAACTGAAGTCTTAATCCTATTACACAAAACAAGTGGAGAAAATCCCACTGGTTTAAGTTAAGGTAGGAACAAAGCAGTGAGTTTTTACCAAATTTACCAACAATGTCCTCTTAAATACAATAAATCTCCCTCGTCTTCTTAACACCACAAGGAGACACCGTCACTGAGAAAAAAATAGCCTTTTCCTGTCAAAGACTGATAAAATTATAATTTTTTTTACAGAGAAAATGTGGTGAGACCAGTCTAGGATTTCAACTTTTATTTTTATTCAATTTTAGAAATTCTTTTCAAATATGTCTTTAGAAATGACCTAGCTATTTCCTTTTATTTATTCTATTAATTTCTTTAGGCATTATTGATGATGCCAGATTCCTCTGAACTCTCTCTCAGAGCTCTTTGAAAGTGCAGAGGAATTCCACCTTGCTCTCCACATTTAGACACTTTTTCTTTTCTGAAGTTGTTTGGTAGCTGGGAGAAGTCTGTGTCTCACATAAGTTCACTTTTGTACTTAACACAAAGTTCACCTTCAACAAAAAAGCACAAATAAAGTTTTGACAGATGTTGCTGTTTCTGAGTTCCATATAAAATGTTGGTTTACTATTAAAAAATGGTATCCTATTTATTTTCTGCAAGAAGATAGATTCCTTCACTGAAGACATAGTTATTAGCTTAGGTTTTGGTATTTTTTTGTGTTAGTCACTTTAAATACTGATATATCTAGGTTTCCATATATTATTACTGATACAAGACATTTACTACACTGTTCAAATTTACTGAAGCACTCCTAATGTTTTATAGAATCATAGAATCATTTAGGTTTGAAAAGACCTTTAAGATCAAGATCAGCCTTTAACCTTGCACTGTCAAGCCCACCACTAAACCACATCCCTAAACACCACATTACACATCTTTTAAAATATCTCCAGGGATGGCGACTCCACCACCTCCCTGGGCAGCCTGTCCCAAATGACAATTCTTTCAGTAAAGAAATTTTTCCTCATACCCAATCTAAACCTCCCCTGGTGCAACTTGAGACCATTTCCTCTCATCCTATCACTAGTTAGTTGGGAGAAGAGGCCAACAGCCATGTCACCACAACCCCCTTTCAGGTAGTTGTAGAGAGCGATAAGGTCTCCTCTCAGCCTCCTCTTCTCCAGACTGAACAACCCCAGTTCCCTCAGCCGCTCCTCATAAGACGTGTGCTCCAGACCCCTCACCAGCTCTGTTGCCCTTCTCTGGACACGCTCCAGCACCTCAGCATCCTTCTTGTAGTGAGGGGCCCAAAACTGAACACAGGATTCAAGCTGTGGCCTCACCAGTGCCGAGTACAGGGGCACGATCACTTCCCTACTCCTGCTGGCCACACTATTTCTGATACAGGCCAGGACACTGTTGGCCTTCTTGGCCACCTGGGCACACTGCGGGCTCATATTCAGCCGGCTGTCTGCCAATACCCTCAGGTATCCTTTTCTGCCGGGCAGCTCTCCATCCACTCCTCCCCAAGCCTGTAGTGTTGCATGGGGTTGTTGTGACCGAAGTGCAGGACCCAGCACTTGGTCTTATTAATACTCATACAGTTGACCTCAGCCCATCGATCCAGCCTGTCCAGATCCCTCTGCAGAACCTTTGCACCCTCGAGCAGATCAACACTCCTGCCCAACTTGGTGTCATCTGCAAACTTACTGAGGGAGCGCTCGATCCTCTTGTCCAGATCATTGCTGATACTAAACAGAATTGGCCCCAGTACTGAGCCCTGGGGAACACCACCTGTGAGCAGCCACCAACTGGATTTAACTCCATTCCCCACAACTCTCTGGGCCCAGCCAGCCGGCCAGTTTTTTACCCAGTGATGAGTACGGCTGTTTCCAAGCCATGAGCAGCCAGTTTCTCCAGGAGAATGCTGTTGGAAATGGAGTAAAAAGCTTTACTAAAGTTTAAGTAGGCAACATCCACAGCCTTTCCCTCATCCACTAGTCAGGTCACCTGGGCATCGAAGGAGATAAGGTTGATCAAGCAGGCTCTGCCTTTCATAAACCCATGCTGACTGGGCCTGATCACCTGGTTGCCCTGTATGTGGCATGTGATGGAGCTTGGGATGATCTGCTCCATAAACTCCCCCAGCACCAAGGTCAGACTGACAGGCCGGTAGAGTTTGTCTTATTCTTGTTTTCAGTTACAGAACAAATGAGCAGAAGGCAATAACCTGTGATGAGAACTGACACTACTATCACAATGGTGACCACTTGAATTGTAAAACTATTATTTGGAGCTCTGCAGTGTAAGAAAGGGATAGCCTACATTAAAGGAAGATGTAAAATTGTAAGAGGTAGAAATTTAAAAGCTCTGCTTGATCATCTAACCCATCTTTCTGATAAACTGCTTGTTGTCTACTATTGGTCTCTTCAAACTTACTTTCATAAAAGAAAAGCTAACAACTTCATCATTTTTATATTATATAAATAATATTTGAGTATAGGAGATTAGTAAGTCTCTGTGATTGTATTTGAAGCTACAAGGAGCCTATTTTTTTTAATTTTTCCTCATGAATTTTGCCTTAAAATTAATTTATTTCTGTAGGATTTCAATGGAAGTTGCCAGAAATATACTAGTGAATTGTCATTATGAACAATCAGCAACTTGACAAGACTGGCAGTTTATCAGAGTTAGTTATATAGTATCAAAATCCTAGGCTGTAAATCTTATTTTCTTCACAGAAACCAGTTTAATCAAAATATACATCTAATAAAAAATAATATTACTTACTCTGTCCACAAGTAGTCTACAGATAGAATATGTAACTTCTCATTTAAATTCACGGATTCACTGTGATTCATCATAATTTAGCAATACTTTGAGATCACAGGTTTCATTCAGTGTTTGAGAGCAATTTAGTGTTTTCCAGCTAAAGATCTAGTGTTTTCCAGTTAAAGGAGAACTAAACTTTGTGGGAAACATCTGTAGTAGACTTCCACAGCTACACCTTTTGCTAACAATACCACTGTTTTGCCTTTTTAAATCCATAATATTTTCTTATTAAGTCCATCTAAATTCCCTGTTTCTTTGCTATCCAAAGTATATCTCCGATATCAAGCATTCACATCCTCTGCTTTTTGATCTTGCCAAAATCCAAACAGATGTCCTTCCCTTTTCCGTACATCACATCCTCAGTTCACATTTCTGCATGACTTTTCTGTCGGTCTGGAATATCTTGGGTCTTCTGGACAGAGATTATTAGAGATTATAATTAGAGATTCTGTTCTGCTTCCTCGACTGTGCCATGATTTCATATCCATGATATAATAATGAATTTAACAGTGTTAGAGTTACAAAATTGCTGATGTCCTCCCAGTGCCCTTCCTTCATCTGTACTCGGAACGACTGTATAGGTTAGGAGTTGCCCATGCTGGCTAATTTGAAAGAAGTTACTTGTGTGTCCCAGTTAAGATGCTTGTTTTGCTATGCTTCATTCACACGTGGCAGAAAGACACACCTTAATCTTCAAAAGATGATTCTGAGAAGGATACTATATCTTAGTTCACTGCATAAAGTTCTGGATGGAAAATTTCTTCTGAAGAACTCTGCAGGAAATATCAAAAAACGAGCTTTCTGGCTTGCACACCTAACTTGACTTGTTGAAGTTAGGTTATATGAAACGCTCCTTTTAGCACGTATATGTTTGGTCAGGCTTTGGTGTCCCCCTGCGTTCCTATGACACCATGGCTTCCTGTCAGCTGGGAAATAAATATGGCAACTGAAATAGGACATACCATTAAACCGAGATTGAGCTTAATGACTATATTCTGGCTGTTTTCAATAATGTATTACCTTTTATTGTGGTTGAACTTGTTATGTGTTTGGCTCCTGTAAATACTCCAGAAAATGAGTTTAGCTTCACAATGTAACAGTCACACATCAGAGATCTTTATAGGAAAGCAAAGTTTACTTTTCAAAACATAAATATTTTCTCTGTTGTGCATGTGAATTTCATTCTGCTGTTTATGTCCAGTAAGAGCTATCCACCAGTATCTGTTTGAATTTTCATTTCCTACCTCAATTACCTTAAAAATCTATTTTGTAAAAGATTTTAATAAACATTTGAGAAAAATGTAAACCATTTACAAATAGCTCAGGTGAAACCAGACTTTCATTTAATTTTATTTCATCATGATGGAAATAGATATTATTGAACTTTATAAATAGTAGTATTAATTTCACTATCCTTATTGATACTTGTATAGGTATATAAAACTTCCTGTTTTCCTGCAAATTTTGTAACATAACTTAGTTTTTAATCTGTTCTGGGTGTTCACATTAGACTCCTCTGAGTTCAATATTAAATCACATTGCAAAGCAAAGAATGGAAAACAGTGAACCACGATCTTAAATTCAGGCCAAAAAGAAAGGAAATACCTTTTTTTAAGAGCAAAATTTTGGAATTACAAATCAGGATAGCATACAGGCTGGCATTTGCGTCAATTTTATGAGTTTGCACACATCATTTGCGTAATTGCATACACAAATGCAATGCAGTCCCTGAAACAATGAGTGTATGAGCAAATAGTTTGTCAGATGCATACATTTTTTCCCAGCTTAAAGGTTGATTTCTGAGTGTTAAATCTCAGTGATTAGCACCTTGGTGTTTGTACTGTTGGGTTCTTCAACTTGAATTGAGGTAAGCTTTATTATACGACCCTATTTTAGAACTACATTTTTAATGGAACTCCACAGACCCATGTGCTCCTTTTTCTCTCGAAGCATGCATGCCAATTGAAGAAAACAGCAGCAGGCAGTGAAACACAATTGGATGAAGCTGACAATGGCCTGAAGTTGAAGTATTAAAGATAAATTGTATGCATTTCTAAAGATTTTGGCACTGCTGAATAATGAAAAACATCAGTACCCAGCTTTGCTTGAAGGAGTTTTACAAATGCACAAAACCCCCCTTTTATTCCCTCAAACTGCCAGCTGTGAAGTACCCTGGCAACTGCCATGTGCATGTATTTGTTGAAAAACAAAATGAAACCTGCATTTACTACTTATCTCTTTTATTGTCTTAAAAGTATCACATTTTTGTATACTCCTTATTCTAGCATAACGTCTTCGTGGCAGTTTTCTGACAATAAAAAAGAGTTTTGCACACCTCCAGTAGGCAGTAGGCAATCTTCTGTGTTTTGTATTATGTTTGTGAAGTGGGTGCAAGTGGAAGCTGGCAGCTTATTGCAGCGTAGGTTCTCAAAAAATAATTTCTCAGATCTTTTTTCAGTATCCAGGTACTAGTTCTTGACAGGAGAGATCTAAGGCCTGGGACTCTTTCTTTTAGGTTGGAAAAATTTCCACGTCTTAAAGATTTCAGAAAGTTTTGCATCCAGTTTATTTCTATTTTTAAGGCCATGAATAAAATGCAAGGTGCATTTGTAATACTTCAATTCCATCAGGACTTCATACGCTGCTACAACAGACAAAAGCTAAAATATTTTTGGAACTGTTTACAAAAACTGACTTATTAAATATTTAAATACTTAACTTACTCAAAGATACACAAAGTGCAGGTGAATCCAGTATTGGCATTCTCATCTCAATCTGAGAAGTATCCTGAAATGTTTCTTCCGGTGGAGCTAAGCATATTAAATGTAAAAAAACCAAAACCCTCTCCATTTCAGTTAACCACAACTTTGTACACGAGGTGAATGGTGTGTCAGTAATAAATATGTAGCTGAATCTTTATGGCCACTAACTATTACTGTTCTGTTATCAGGAAGAAAGACCACAATGCCAGGCTGGAGATTAAAGTTCATGTTCCTTTCAGCATACATTTTATTGTGGAAAAAAAGGGGAAAGAG
>NW_010539812.1:10316-29316 GCF_000687285.1 Phaethon lepturus
TTTACGTGAGGAGATGTTATTGAGTACTAGAAGATTTTTCAACTATATAGACAAAGAAGAATAACTGTGATATATATATATGGCTATAATATGGCTAAATTACCTTGTGACAAATTTTCTACTTTTGATCTCTTCAAAATGAGATCAAAGATCTTTTGCTATGCAGTCATAAACCATTAGATAAGTGCAGTAATTTCTCTGTAAGTATTATGCCTTTACCACACTGGATGTTGCTCTGATTGATTATTCTGGTCTCAGTATAAATTAGTAGCTGCTTTTAATAATTTAAAGAATTAAATAGCCAGTTTGCATTTTTAAGTCATTTTGAAATTGAGCCTACTTGGAGGATGCAAGGTACATCTGCAATCCATAAAGATATCACAAATATCTTATTCAAAAATTGGAAGCACAGATTAACCTTATTTTCTTTCATTTTCCCAGGTGACAACTTATTTACATATGACAACAGTCCTTTATGTATAGCTAGGTGTACAGACATATACATATATAATATATACATATATATTTACACAATTTCTAAAATTATTGCCTCCTTAAAGATTGATCTGCCTTTCTTCCTGCCCTTATAGAAAAATATATGTATTTTGTAGTAACGGTTAGTTATCATTTTAGCACAGAAGACATCATATATTACATCAATAGCTAAGTACTAGCTTTTATGTGACCTGATAGATATGACACATTATCTCTCTTATCTTATTACACTCTGTGCCTCTGTGCTTTTATGGTATGTCACAGCTGAAGTGTTCTGAATTTTAAGAAACATTGTAAGTATTGAAACTTCAAAGTATTATGAAAAGGGCAATTACAAAATTACCTACAAGCAAGCACAAAATACAATGATGATACAGTTGATACTTTTTCTTTTTAAAAATACAGATTTAAAATTTTTTGCAGTGTTCAAAGTTAGGAGCAAGCACAATACACTTCAGCTACTCATAATCTCATCATAGCTGGGTGTACTAGATACTCTTCTTTTAATATCATTATTGATATTTATCTTATTTGATTTGCAAAATATAAAACAAGAGAGAAACCACCTGTAATGGCAAAGGAGAGAAGCAATAAAAATAAATTATGCAGTCTGTCCTTTTTTCTTGAACTCACTCTTTCCTTAATAATCTGCAGACAAAAGTCTCTGCTATGTAATTGAGTCAAACTTTTCTGAGGAACGACTCAGAGCTCATTTATATATCAGCAGAGTTCAGTCCTGCCTACAAGTGAGTGTGAGAGAGTGATCTGTGAAAGTCAATACATTTAAGCCACATTACTAACAGTAGCGACTTCTGATCAAGTAGGAAGAGAGGAGTTTTCTCCTTGGAAATCTTCTCACTCAGGAGGGAAGGGGAAGCAAATCAGTTCCATGGTACCAGAATATCCTTCTGTGATTTAACAAC
Organism: Phaethon lepturus; assembly: GCF_000687285.1. Lineage (NCBI taxonomy): Eukaryota > Metazoa > Chordata > Aves > Phaethontiformes > Phaethontidae > Phaethon > Phaethon lepturus. The sequence continues at coordinate 11,735 of NW_010539812.1, forward strand.
GTGAAAGAACATTTTTATTTCAAGGCTCTTGCACAGATCCAGGCACATTTTCCTAGCGATTCTTATATTTTAGAAAAGAAGGATGTTATTTAGATATTTTTAAAAAGTAATTAAATGCTTGGGCTAGTGCCAATCCTTTAACTTCTGTATCTGGTTATCCTTTGCAAATATTGTAGATACGACATTTTGTTTCTCCCATAGAAAGTTTGTCATTGATGGAAACATTGTAGACGAAGTAAAGCTTATATGATTCTACTTTAAGGGAAAATATAAATAATCCATTCTGAAAACCTTATAAGTGGCACTTGAGGATAATTTAGAGGCCTAGATAGCAGATGCTTATAAATTTGTTATCTGCCTACAGTAACGTGAAGTGTTGTTTCCACAAGTTGCAGACAGTCATCTTAAATGGAGACTTCTTTCATGTTGCAATTGTTTAGGAGGAAAGATGTTATCTTCACTAGGGCCGCTTACAGAAAATAAGACCTGTCTGTGATAGTCTTATTCCTTACACTTTTTGTCCTGCTAATGACAAATTTTTTGTTTTGTCATAAAAAGTAGTGCCTTTTCAGAATTTTCTTTAGGAAAAAAATCTTCTTCAAAGAAAAAGTCTAAGGTTTTCTTCACAAAAGAACAAGATACCAGTGAAATTGTGCAGCAGCATATGCAGATCTCAGTTTCGGGGAGGATACCTGGATCGAATGGCACAGTGAACTAATGCTTCACTGGAAGTTTGACATGTAAAGTAAAAGGGTTAGTCAACAGAGGGAATCACAGAGAAACCACCTGTTGATGGAAATGTTCTTGCATTGCAAGAAATGCAGATTTATAATGTTACTTAAACTGATAATATGTTAAATTTATGGGTCTAAGTCCAAGAATATATATTCTTAAAAAAACATACCTAGTTTCCAGCTGCCTAAGCTTCTACTGCTAACTGTATGCCTAAGGATCATAATTTCTTGTATAGAAATAGCTGTCCTGAAATCACTGAGCAGCTCGATACCTCTTTTGTGTTAAGACCCTCCAACTGGATGTGCATTCTCTTTTCTTATATATCTAGAGGGATATAACACAATTGGTGTGCTCAGATTTTCCTTAATAAACAATGACATGCCTGAGTGCTGTATGAGATGCCCTAGGAATGGCCATATTCATTTCACTTGTGCTTTTAGAGGGAGCACTACTATTGCAGTTTGTCCAATAACTCTGCAATTACTGTACTAATCCAGTATTTGGGAGAATTGAGTTCTCTGTTTTCCTATCTGCAAGGTGATTCTCATAGACTTTTCTTGAAACAGCATCCCTAACCCTTTGCCTTTAGCTGGTCTGGGGTATATACATGTGTGTTGAATGCTCATTACTCTCTGTGCCACTTTGAGTAATAAACGCTATCAATAGTAACAGTAATAACCCAGATTCAGACAAAAGGGAGGTGCTTCTGTAACTTGGTAGTTAGTGCACAACAGGGAAAAGAAGAGGGGTCTAGGTCATGGTCTTCACTGCAAGGATTGCTTGTGTGTTTTACAGGGTGTAAACAAACCTCAGAGGACAGGTTTGAAGCTGCATAGGTACAAAACAAATGCTCTATCAAAAGACCATTTGTAAACCGCACTGTGTTTCCCTGTACTTCACTGTGCTTGAATTCATTCATTAGACTGTGGTTTTTGTACAACAGAAATCTAACCAATTGCATTTTTGTCTGGACTGGATGTGTTTTTGTTTTTTTAATTCAGAGTGTTACGGAATGTTTTACCTCAGCTGCTGTGTGTCTCTTGAAAACAAGTTGAATAATACATGGACAGGCAAATTTAGAAAGCACTATGCCTCTTCAGCATGCTGAATCATCTGCCTGCAGCACAACAAGCAGGTCACATAGCAATTTTATCCTCTGACTGTGTGGCAGTCAGAATACAAAGGCTGATACTGAGAAATGTTAATTACATCTCAGCTACTTTTTCCTCTTATTTTTGTGCTCATCAGTGTTATACAGATGCTGAAATGAGGATTAAAAAGGTGCTCTAAATCATTCATATTAACTGAACGCTAATGCTTTCTGGACTTCCCCAGAACATTTTTCTTTCTCTATTTCTTCCTTTATACTTTCTTACTGGTGTCTCTTCTTCAGGAATGTTTTCTGAAATGATGTTATCAAAGGATCTGTGTTCTTCATGCTTACATTCATCCTTTTGGTTCCCATTTAGCAGAACATTTCCTATGTATTGGGTATTAGCACTCCAGAAACCTTTGAAGAGATCCCAGAGAGACTGCAGTAAGACATGTTCTCTGGTCTGAAAAGCCTAGGTTCTAAGTAGACAAAGAGAGAGACGGAAAGTGTAAAGGAAGCATTACTAGCTATATTTTTATGGAAAGGGAGTTGAGACTCAGGTAGGCTTAGAAACTTGCCCAAGCAATACAGAATATTATTCAGAACAGAGACTGTAAAGTCATCTCTTATTCCCTACTTACCCAGTTCATAAAAAGCAAAACTCTCAGTTCTCCTTTTTCAACTAGGTTGACATGACCAAAATTTGAAACATGCTGACAACATCTCACAAAACTAATTCCAAAATTTTCACACTTTTTCCTGTTCTTCTAAAAATTGAGAGCATAGTATGTAAATGTTGTGGCATAATAGAGATTTTACTTTCTAGAATTTGCAAGGTTGTTCAGACTCCTGTACAAGTATACATAGACTTGCTTTTTATGAATGAACATATAATTAATCCCAAGAAAACTAAGGTTTCCCATGGTATTTTTATTCAGGTTTGAAGATTTATTTGCCCTCATTGCCCTGTTTCTCCAAACGTCTCTATTTCTTTTCCTGAAATTCCTGTTAGTCATCCCAAATGCAATGTTTTCCCTGACTCTGCAGAGAGGGTATAATAAAACAAAGGCCAAAACCAGAATGAAGAAAATAGCAAAAGCGAACACTCTGTAACTTTACACCATTTAGTGCAATTGAAAAAAACTATAATATGAGGCACAAATATGTATTCTCTTCCATTTCTGCTTTTTCACTGCATTCTGCTTAGAAACTTCAGATAATTTTGAGGGAGCAATCACTGGCATTTACTACCACATTGCAGACCTTATCTTAGGATATTTGAGGGCGTTATTTGTTTTAATTCCATTTCCTTCAATATAACAGATACTGCCATTTCCAAGGAGGCTATCATCATGGTTATTTTCTGGTAATCACTCAGAAGATTTACTTTATGGCATTCAGTAAGCTGTCCTTTTGTCATGGTTTTCAAACAAATTGTGTATACACCTCTTTACTCATGCACACATAAAAAAAAAACCACTAAAGTATAAAAGCATATAAAATTAAAGCTAAAACATATAAGCTAAAACATATAATACAGAGTGCATTGGACTACCATATACTGGCCTGATCCCACAGGGGCAGTACTTTCAGTCATAAGTGGCCTTGTTGACTTTTATAGATTTATCTATTTTCATAAAGTTATGGAGGAATGAATTTCTAGGGCTAAGATCTAAAACAGTAAAAGGTCTTCTAGAGTACATTGAAGCTTTTGTAGCCAGCTGCCTAAGTTGTCACAACCATCTGTTTGGAATATTTACTATATACAGGGATAGCTGGTCTCTTTTTCAAACTCCAGTTTGCTGAAAATGTGAACCAGATTTTCAGTCTTGGCCCACTGTGATTACTGTGCCAGCACTGGAAAGTAGTTCTGTGCCTTGTAAACATAAAATATCAGGGTTCAAATTCTGACCACAAGAGTCTCTTACTCAATTCATAAAAAAACCCCAACCCAACCCAAAACCTTGGAAGATCAGGTGGTGTAAAAACACTCGAGCAGCTGTCTCTCCTTTTGCACATGCTTTGCCTCGGTCCCCAGGCTTACTTCCAGATATTCTCTTTCACCTGATCTGTTGATTTAATGTAGCTTTATATATGTGAACAAATGATTCCTCACCTGACCTTCAAAGCAGAATAATGCAAATGTTATATTTACTTGCTGTGGACAGATCCATAAGTTCCCTGTCAATGAATAAGTAGGTTGTCATTTATTTTCCTTGTGAGTTCATGTAAGCTCCAGGGTGACTGGGGAAAAAGAGAGCTTTCTGCTCATGTACATTTTTTGAGCATCAGATGGAGACATGACTTTCCAACTGTGGTGTGTTATTATAAACTGTTGCACACTCAATGTAAAAGTATCTAAGGAACAGGAAGGGATAGTTAATCTAATAGTTAACATAAGCAGAAAATCTGATTGATTGAAATGAATGAAATTGAAAGTTTTGGGGTTAGCTGTGCTGTTGTGCCTTCTTTTTTCTTTTTTTTTCTTTTTTCCCCCCTCTGTGCCTCTGCAGAGAAGTGTTTAGTTAGTTAGGACTAGTGCAACACTGCTCCTGTCAGCAAGGTAAAAATACCTCTGATGTTTAATGCACAATGAGCTATCTAGCATAGACGATTTGGGGGCACTTGAAAATTTAAAGGGTGCAGCTTTCTCATGTAGATGAGGAATTCAGAGTTGCTTAAGAGATGCCATTTCTTACATGGAAATCATAAAACTTGTGGTCATGTACTAGATATCATACACATTTAGGTTAGCCAGTATATCTTCAGGTGTTTCTCCTTTATCTCACAGCTTTTTAAATTTTTCTCTGATAATATTTGACAAATCAGATCAATCACATACAAAAAAGGGATATTATAAATGTATTTTTTAATCTAGTGATTATTCATTCTACTTTGTTGGAATTTTTACATGTAATCTATCACATTTCTGAAAGCCCTTTAGGTTTTGTTCTGAAACAGAGAATTTCTATACTGCCTCAATCCTATAGCCATTAAATGATAGCGATCACACATATTCCAGCTACGCACTCCATTTTTCTTAATAGAACATTTATCATGAACATGACATAAAGTAGCACTGTATGCGAAGACCTTCTTTACAAAAAATTTGAAGTAAGCATGATTATTATTTCAACAATTAACATATTTGCTGACAGGTAGTTTTAATTATGCCAAAAATATGTTCAAATTAATATTAAATTTACCAGAACATCTCATCTGGGAAAAAGAATAGAGTCATGAGAGTAAGTTGTTTTTCACTCCTACTCTCTTTTACGAATCAATAATGTGAATTATGTTCCATATAATGACTGAGGAAGCCTGACACTCATCATTCCAAGTCTAAAATTTAAGACTAGACCTTAATCTGCAAGTTAGGAAACATTTTTGGGATGTCAGAGAAACGTATTTAAAATTATTTACTAACTTGTCCCAGACATTTGAACAAATCACTACAGACCTCATCTGAAAGTCCTAGCTTGTAGTTATGAAGTAGTCTGGTACGGGTCTTTTTGTTTTGGTCCTGCTGGAGCTCTTTCACGTCTATAAAACTTTTAAGTGTTTATGCAGTGATAAAGCAGAAGAGGGTAGCTCAGCACAGATTGGTTTTGAAAGAGAGCCAAGGCTGAAAGCATTCCCCTCTAAAAAATAATTTGATGCTTCAGGTCTAGAATATTCTTGTAGAAGATGGGAGATAGAATGTTCAGGCAGAAGAAGAACTGAACCTGGGGTTTCTGTATCCCATAACTCTGTAAAACTCAGTAAAATTAAAGATTATTAAATTTTTAGACAAGTATTTCTTCTGTTACAATATCCAAATGTTTCTTTCCAGCTTGAACAGACTGCTATGTTTGATACAAAGGAAGCATTTTCAAAATTCTGTGTCTCGAGAACAAAAAAAGATAACATTTTAGTGTTGAACCTAGAATGGTTATTATATATTAGATTCTTTGTTTACCTGCTGACAGAAGAATCAATTCAAACAACCCTAGCTCACACTCCAAATGTGCTTGTATTCTAATGATTTTCAGCATCCAGAAATCACTTGCTTTTGACATGCATCAAAATCCATCTGTTCTTATTAAAAAAAAATCACCTATAAGCTTCTCTAATACTAATGTATTTACATTCCATAAAAGATACTATATGAATGTCAATTTTGAAAATCCACAAAACAAAGTTATCAGTTTGCCTTCTAATGTTATTTAAAGGTTAAAACAATGTAGGAAAAAAAAGAAAGAAAATAAGAAAAGTAATTCAAATACTCTCAAAACAGATAAGCCTTTTAGATTTGCTGCCTTCTGCATCAACTGCAATGAGATCCACATACTTCAAAGGTGACAAAGTAAACTTAAATATTTCAGGTGTTACCACCCACCAGGTGTATGTTTTAGAAATCTTCAGAAGATTTCCTACCATCCAGAGAGAGGAGTTCCATTATGATAAAATGTACTTTTTTGTCTTCCAGCTTCTCTATTTTATGAAACAATTGCAATTGTATGTTGTTAAGTATCACTGAAATCATTCTGTTCATAAATTAATTTTTAATTTATTTCTATCTTAATGTAATTTAGGTAAAATCTAACCCTACAGTAAAAAATGACAATCTCTTGCAGGAGAAGTTGAATTTTTTTTTTTAAATTAATGATACATGGAATATTGTCTTCCTTGGTAAAGGGGATCTTTGGAGAGAATAAAGATACAAAGTTTTATTTAGTGATTGATAAAATGTCCAAAGTGATTATTCCCTCCATAATAGATGGCAGTAAATTGAAAGCAGTGGTATGGGGCTGAAAGTGTAGCAGGAAGAAGTAACAGTCCTAAAAGCAGAGGTTTCCTAAAAAAATGTATGTGTCTTGCAGAACTAAATTCTGTCCGTGAATATCAATGCTTCATGAACAGAATTTAGCTTTGCCTTGGGAATGACCCTAGCAGGGATATGGTGGGTAGGAGAGGACCCACAGTAAAGATCATTCTGAGAGAGGGAGGCATGGGGACTCCTCCTTCTGTGGAGGCTGGATGGACCTCAGGAGGTAAAGGTAGTGAATGTCCTCAGGAAGGGAAGATGCACAAGTCCATGGGGTCTGACAACGTACATCCATAGGGCCTGAGGAAACTGGTCAAATGAGGTTGCTAAGTTACTATCTATCACATTTGAGGAGTCGTGGCAGTCCAGTGAAGTTCCCACTGACTGGAAAAGGGGAAATTTTTTAAAAGGGAAAAAAGGAAGACCCAGGGAACTACAGGCCAGTCAGTCTCACCTCTGTGCCCGGCAAGATCATGCAGCAGATCCTCCTGGAAATTATGCTAAGGCACATGGAAAATAAGGAGGTGATTGGTGACAGCCAACATGGCTTCATCAAAGGGTAAATCATGCCTGACAAATTTGGTGGCCTTCTAGGACAGGGTTACAGCATTGGTGGATAAGGGAAGACAATCTTTGGTGTATTTTTCTGCTTAAATTTGCCCTTATAAAACTTCACTTATTGACTTTCTGTATAAGAATACTGATTATGTAAATGTGACTTTTTCACAATAACAACTGTTACATTCCTTATAATTCAGCTAGGAGGAAATTCTACAGAGTGGCATATTCTTAAATATTCCTCCTTTATCATATAAGGCAAGGATTAAAATACACAGTTTACACAGGCTCTGCACAAACAAGTATTTGTCAGGCTGGCCTGAGCGATGTAAAACATTATTGTTCCCATCTGTCCAATTACTGTTTCTGCATCCTCAATACTATCTATTATGAAGAGAGCTCCCCTTGTTCGTAAAATTAACTTCATTCTCCCTTCTGTAGTGATTAGGCCGAACTTTTTCATTATATGAGATTATAGATTGTGTTCAAACTATCAGTTACGGCATCTCAACTGTGATTCCCAAACTCTCCAGAGTGGGAAAGGTTGTGAAGAGTTTAACTAAAATTGCAGAAGTGACTACCTGCAAATGCCGTTTTCCTTGCTTTTGTTTATACATTTAAAAAATAGACATATGTGCTAATAAAGGACAGGGAGTTATTTGCTTCTAGAAGCTGCTTACATGTGACCAAGACATGAAATGTAGAGTATTAATGGAGGAAACAGGATGACTCTCTCTGAACATTTTCTGTTACTGCTATCTAAACTATAAACAAGTACATCTGTCCTTTTATCATTAATCCAAGTATATCAGTAGCCTGAGAAAAAGGCAAGATAGCTCACAAGTTTTCTTATATGATCCTGACTTCTTCTTTGCCTTCAAGAGCAACTGACATCATCTACCTGGACTGGTGTAAAGCATTTCACACTGTCCCACACGACATCCATGTCTCTAAATTGGAGACACATGGATCTGGTGGATGGACCACTCAGTGGATAAGGAATTGGCTGGATGGTTGCACTCAAAGGGTTGTGGTCAACAGCTTGATGTCCAGGCCGAGACCAGTGATGAGTGGCCTTCCTCAGGGGTCAGTATTGGGACCGGTGATGTTTAACATCTTTGTTGGCAACATGGACAGTGGGATTGAGTGCATCCTCAGTAAGTCTGCTGATGACACCAAACAGTGTGGTGCGGTTGACACACTGGAGGGAAAGGATGCCATCCAGAGGGACCTTGACAGGCTTGAGAGATGGGCCCATGCAAACCTCATGAAGCTCAACCAGGCCAAGTGCAAAATCCTGCACATGGATTGGGGCAATCCTAAACACAAATACGGGCTGGGCAGAGAATAGATTAGGAGCAGTCCGGAGGGGAAAGTCTTGGGGGTGTTGGTTGGTGAGAAGCTCAATACGACCTGTGAATGTGTGCTTGCAGCCCCTAAAGCCAATCGTATCCTGGGGTTACATCAAAAGCAGTGTGGCCAGTAGGTCAAGAGAGGTGATTCTCCCCCTCTACTCCACTCGCATGAGATCCCACCTAGAGTACAGTGTCCAGCTCTGGAGCCCCCAACGTAAGAAGAACATGGACTTGTTGGATTGAGTCCAGAGGAGGGCCACAAAGATGATCAGAGGGCTGAAGCACCTCTGCTTTGAGAACAGGTTGAGAGAGTTGGGGTTGTTCAGCCTGGAGAAGAGAAGGTTCCAGGGAGACCTTACTGCAGCCTTTCAACTACAATAAGGGCTTTCAGCTAGCCCCTCACCTTAAAGGGGGCTATAGGAAAGCTGGAGAGGGACTTTTACAAGGGCATGTAGTGATAGGACAATGGGTAGTGGCTTTAAACTGAAAAAGGGCTGATTTAGATCAGATATAAGAAAGAAATCCTTCACTATGAGGGTGATGAGGCACTGGAACAGGTTGCCCAGAGAAGCTGTAGATGCCCTAACCTTGGACGTGTTCAAGGCCAGGTTGGATGGGGCTTTGAGCAGCCTGGTGTAGTGGAAAGTGTACCTGCCCATGGCAGGGGGGTTGGAACTAGATGATGTTTAAGGTCCCTTCGAACACATGATTCTATGATATGAAAATTGTGGGGTAACATGTAGATGTCGGGGATCAAAATTTTGTGTGGTCCCAGCTGTGGAAAACAATATTGCCCTGCAGTCGACCTATGCTTATGCTGTAGGAAGGAGGATGTTTAATAAATACAGTTCCTATTTATTTGTCTTTCTATCCTTTGCTTGGCTTCTATTGTATACTGTAGTGGTTTATGAAGATAAACTATCCATCCTATTAAAACTTTCTTGTGTCTAAATAACCCTAAAAGAATAAAGACAGGAAAGAAAATTGAAAGAGCAGGAAAGAGAGCAAAGTAAACAAAGCACTATTGAACTTCAAAATAAAATTAAATTAAATGGCAAGTCTTTCATTTGAGTGAAAAACATCATTTATGTGTCTATTTTAATTGAGAGAAAGATAATCTGGAATATAAGTAAGATAGTGATATTAACAGTTATTACCGTGACTTCAGTGCTTTGTTTTGAAAAGAGGAAATCTCATCCTTTTTTGGTATTTTCTAATTTAATAGAAAAGGGAACATAATTGGACATTTTAATATTAATTTAAGGATCCCTAACTACTGATGTTCATAATGATATGTGTTACAGAGTTTTGGACGAGTGCACGTGAATATATATGTAGAGCCACTCACACATATGTTACTCACAGATAAGTACATACTCTTTATTTGTATATATTCACTACGAAACACACACATGTATATGTGTTTTTGTAAATGCATACGCATTGTATATAGATATTCTATGTTTGAATAATGCCTAATTTTGCAGACTTGAAATTTATTAATGAATTACCTTCTGTATTTGTAGACAGATAGGGTGCAAACCGTAAGTATGTAAATGCTTTAAAGGTTTGTGATGCAATGAAACATTATGGTTAAAAATAAAAATAGCAATTTTTTGACAGGAAAATAGGGAGAATTAGACTAAGAACAAGACAGGAAAGAATTTGGTTGAGAGTGTGTCCAGGGGTGTGGCCTGTGGTACCAGTCTCTAAAGAATAGAGGGTTACTTATTTGCCTGAATTTGGTGCTAAATATCTTAAGATTGCTGTGAATTATCCAGTAATGACTCTGCAGCTTAATTAAGGTTACATTCTTCTTTTATGTGGTTTTTCACATTCAGGATCTTAAAGTAATGTGGGGGAAAAAAGAACAAAAAATACAGTAGTTGATGGTTTAAATTATTTGAAAAGGTTAACCTGTCCAGAAAGATGAAAATAAATATAACTAAGGAAATTCTACGGTTTTTTAGTCCTCTTCTGGTCTGCTAAGGACACCTCACAAATGGCATAACTTCATCAAATTTAAACAAATTTAAATCTCCTGCTAGGCTTCGCAGTAGAAAGAAGGCAGGCTTGCTGCAGCTGAACACCGGTTTGTCATTACTCCCTTTACAGATTCTTGCAAAGGTGATATTCTGAAGTAAGCACTTGGAGTAATTTCTAGAACAAAGAGCATAAATGCAAGCTATGCTTTACATTCCCAAATATCTCCTGTTAGTGTTACTGAAGAGATAATAAAGTAACCCAAATCAATCAGTTCTCTATATGCTTTTTGTGTTCCTTTCTGATTGTCACTGTCCAGCCTCCTTAGTACTCCTTGCATTAATGCTTTTAGAACTCTGATACCAATCTACTTCTATATTCAGCTTCGAAGGCACAGGGCTGTGTTGGTGCTGAAAAGCTGAGCTGGGAAGAAAGCCTCACAGAAATGTTCCAAGCAGGTGGGGAGAAGTCCCTGTACCCCCAATGAAAGACTGTGGCTAAAACCAGAATGTTGTCCATGTGGCTCAAATACCTCACTAGTGTAAGTGATTAACTCAGTTAATCAATCATTTTCTATGCTTTGCCACTACTTAACATAGACTGGGTATGGTTAATGAAACAGTCAACAAAAGAAAAAACTATCTTGTGCCTCAAATACCGATGCTGTGTCCTTAGATATGTCTCATATCACCTTATAATTTTAAATTTCAAGAGAACACAAATTCTTTGCATGTTTGCTGTTCTGAATTTCCAAGATCAGCCAAGTTGGCAGATATGCAAACCAGTTTAATTCTGCCTGGCATCACAGTTCTTTTCCTGGCCCTCAAAGGTTATTCTTTGAAAGAATTGAACCAGAAAAACAAAGATTACTCAGTACTGGACAACACATGTCTTGTCTGGAAACAAATGTGAATGTGCCTGCCATCTGTTAATCAATATAACACAAAAAAATAAGTGGTTGAAATACTTGAGGAACTTGAACATAAATAGTACCCTTCAGATCTTAGTAAAATGTACAGCACTCTTCCCAAATATGGCTCAAAGCTCATAACATTGCTTCTAACTTTATTTTTATATTTAAAGTATGCATTTTTACAAAAACATTCTTTAATAATATTCATTATAAATGTGAAAACTCCACTTGATGTTTCCACTCAGCTAAACCAGTACAGACAAATTGAAAACCTTTATTACACCCCTCTCCTCTCAAGAGGGCTACCGTGGCAGCAGTTGACATGATCTGAATTACTGAAATGTTACTAGCTGTGAAAACAGAATTTAAGTAGAGTGTTTGATGCATGATGTGGAACTACCACTGTCTGAATTCTAAATCTTTGTTGGTTCTCTCTGTTACAATGAATTGACACTGTGTTTGATAATTTGTATTTAAAACTGAGTAAACATTTTCTGAATTAAAAAAAAAAAAATTAAGAACATTCTTCACAATGGTACATTCACATTCCAAAAAAGCTCATCAACAACACAGTTATTCTGTGGTAGCTGCTGTTCATTACTGTATCTTAGATCTCCAGCAAGCACTCTGAAATTAAATAAAAGGACTGAAAATTTAAGCAAATCTAATACAAAAAATTGCCAGTTATATATAAATATTTTACATAGACTCATACTCTGACTCCATACTATGCATATGTAAACAAAGCAAAGCAAAGTTTAAAAAATAGCAAATATCTTGCTATTTATCTGCTTTTCTATAGTTTTAGGTCTAACATTTTTGATTTTAATAAAAGTCAGGTCAGAAAAGAAACAATAAAATGAGATTATATTGGGATGACCAGAATTTAACGTAACTATTTTACTAGGATGCTATTGAACTGGAGGGAGGGTGGGTTCAGAACAGCTGTATTATGGAAATTAGCAGTTCTCACAATCAACAGGATGTTAGGAAACTCTGTTCATAGAGTAAAAGCAAAAAAAGGAGTTAGAGTTGTTTGACTGCTTATAAAAAATGGAAGGTAGGAAATGTTTCAGGCTACTTACAGTCCCAGTTTGGTAAAGCATCCTTCAGGATTTGTATTTAGACATCAACTAAGTTTTCCTGACTGTGAATGAGAAGTCTGTGCATGTAGCCAACTTCCACCTTTTTACTTTTTCCTAATCATCCCCAGCTGTAGGTGAGGCAAGTACCAGGTTTCTGGCATCTATGTAAAGACTGGGAGTTTTGCTACTTCATGGGAATGTTGTAAAGATAAATTCATGATACTTGGAAAGTACTAAATCTGCATTCATGAAGCGACTTAGGGTTCCCATTCTTGTTCTATTTCTTGCTTGGCCGTGGCACTGAAGCTCTTTTCTGTTGTAAACACAGTGACACAGAGGTTAGGTAGGTACTGAAAAAAAGTTGGGTACAAAAGGATACCATGTTATCCTGCCATAAAAGAAACTAGCAAAACCATACATCTGCTTTTTTATGTTCAAAATCCCTCCACCATAGGTACAACTACAGTGAGATGTTGAGGATGTTAGCTATGCCACTAGGAGAGCCATGTCACTCAGTCATCACAATGATGAATTTATGAAGGTAAAGGTACAGATCTAGATTCTGCAGATAAGTTTTAGCCCTTCCTGGTGAGGAAAAAAAACTGTGAGAACTTTGTGAAAGACTTATGTGTGATGTGTAGGAAGATACCTGCCTTACCTCTCATATTCTGAAGTAAACCTCCAAATTTGTCAACTGCTTTGAATAACAGCCAGTTAATAATAGAAAAGGGAAACCAGCAAGTGTTCTGTGTAGGGGTGAACAAAGTGAAATTTAATATTATTTTTCTATTTTCACTGAAGAACTGAAAAATTAAGAGTTAAAAGATTCCCAAGGATGGGGACAAATTATATGTAATGCTTTTATTTATAGACATTGAAAAAATCTCAATGGAGAGAGTGATATCTATATAACGAAAATGTATGTGGACCATTTAGGTAAATATCTCAGGCTTCATGGGTTTAACTGACTGCATGTTGAAATCCACTTTTTTATCTTGTGTAGATATAAAAAAAGGTTTTTTTTTTCTTCCTTCTGACAAAACAGAGTAACAACAAAGTAAATTGCAAGAAGCAAAATATTTGCTCAAGCAAGTAAAATGTGGATGGCATAGCCTATTCATTCCACCCGTTCTAGCTCTCAGCACAGTAATGATGCTGTAGACACATCTGATAGCAATTTCCCTTTTGCATGTTGCTATAAACAATTTGTAAATTCACAAAACCAAGCAGTATGTAAAAAAAAATTTGTGGTTGTAATTTCAAAATCCATTTTTCCCTTGTGCTCATAGTAAAATTGATTACAGGTTATATAAATGCAAGTTTTATCATGACAGCAGAACAGAACTGATACGGCATAATAATTTATTCATTAATAAATATGAAATGTAAATGAGCAAATTATAGTAAGAGGTAGTTGCATAGTTTGCTCCTGCTACTCTTGTAAATCTAAATGCGTGTATTCAAAACTGATGGTTGCCCAAGAAAAAGCTTTGCAAATCTTTTCAGTTTAATTTGTCCTGCCTTCCTTACAACAGTGGTTACAATATTTTATTAAAGAGATATCAGTCTCCTGCAGTCATCAGCTGGTGAGAGCTCATTAAAGGCTTTCTAATTGGGAAAGAACTGAGGTAAGAGGAAAGGAGAGGGGAGAATAAAACTGCAAATCTGCTGGATTACTTGTGCTAAAATTCATATGGAAATTAGTGATTGCAGTATACTTCAATTATTCACAATATTTGTTAGCAGTCAGGTTAAAACACTATTGAAAAATCAAAACTTTAAAAAAATTAATTATGGAAACAATGTAAAAATAAAAAGAAGCATATACATCAGCATTTTCTTTTAGTTTAAGCTTTAAAATATTTAATATATTTTCTGCTATGGAGCTGTAACAGTCATAAACTGACTTGCAAGTAAGTTTCTGTTGTATTTTGTCCCTGTTACATAAACATCTAAAATCTATTCAATAGATACTAGCTTCAAGATTATTAGGCCAGGTTCTAAGGGTTGAGTTAACAAAATTTAAAATTAATTACTCATTAGATATATCAGTATTAACAAAGAAAAACAGTTGATAAAGACAGGAACTGTTTCCCTTTGCAGAAGATGTTACAGAGATTCTCTGTTGACATTTCATCAATGTCCCTACCCGTGTTTGGTGGGTGAGAGTAACAGACTGAACAAGGGGAGTTTTTTATTTCCTGGTTCTTATACCGTTCCCTGAAATTCTCTCAGGTTACCTGGTGCTTATATAAGAAGTTACCTCCAGGAGAAGCCTTGTAAACCTGTATGGAGTTATAGATATGATCACAGACCAAGAAATCCAGCATTTTATCACTGCAACTCAAGGACAACCCCATTTATTTTCCTGAAGGGCAAAGCAATTTCATAACGCTTTTTATGTCTCAATAGCAGGGGCAAAAAACTAAAAAACAAACAAAATAACCCACAAACCCCAGACAAAAGTAACCCCCAAACCCCTAGATCAATTAATCCTTCATAAACCTTCAAAAGGAAATGGGAACAACTGAAAACACAGAAGATTCCATCTGAATATCAGGAAACACTTTTTGACTGTGATGATGATCAAGCACTGTCACAGGTTGCCCACGGTCCTGGGCAACCAGCTCTAGGGAGCCCTGCCCGAGCAAGGGTTTTTGGAGCAGATGACTTCCAGATGTCACTTCCAACCTCAATCATTCTCTGATTCTTGATTCTGTGGTAATGGGAGCAAAGAAAACCTGATTTACTTTGATGTTTGTAAAATATAACTAAAAGTATTGTTCACATTCATCTAAGAAAGGATATTGTTAGTACATGGAAAACATCCAGCTTCTTGCACCTGATGCTTGGACTTAATTGGGGGAGTGGTGGGGAAAGACTGTAAGTACTGGATAATTTTCACTGGCAAATATTAGGAGGGAAGCACCACAGGTTTATGATATTAAACACAAAGGCAAAATCTTCTGCAATGTGTATTTAAATAGGAATTAAGCTGCTCTTTGAAACGTTCTTTGGACCAGTACACAAATATTTTCCTTTTTGGTGTGATGACAATATAAACAAGGACAGAATGAAAGTCCTTTAGCATTCCAGTTTGTGCATTTGGTTAATGCATGAACAGTGTTGGCTGTGCCTCAGTGATTGAGCTTTTTCTGCAGTGTGTTACATTTCATGGACAACAGATAATTAAATTTCATCAGCGTAACAACTTGGTCAGTGTTTAAGTGCACTTTACATTTGTATTTTTAATGGAGCGGCAATTTTTCTAACCTTTTATAAAGACAACAGTGACACTTAAATGCTTTCGCTTGACTGATGGAGACAAATCTTTAACATCCCATTACCATATTAAAACAGAGCAGCTACAAGCTTGACTCTGGCTTGCTTCAGACAGCAGCAGAATTGCTCATGGTGGTCTGCAAGTGTGGAACAGCCAGGAGAGCCACTACTCCAGGGTGGCATTTTCAGATACAGAAATCACTCTAAATTTGGAGTCAAAATGCTGGGGGGAGAAGATGCAGATAAATCAACTATTCAGGACATCTTTTACATCTTAGGTCAAGCAGATCAAATTAAAAGAACACTTAAACTCATTGAAGTAAAAAGAAAATTAAATCAAACCAAAGGTAGATTATGTCAGACTAAGCTTGTATTTACCTTTGATAACTGACCTTCCACATAATCTTAGTGATTAGTCCAATCCACAGATACTTCAGTAAAGCATTGATACAGTACCACATGGGGAGCCACTAATAGGGTTGGGAAAGCAGAGCAGTAGCACAAGAATTACAAAGCAATGGTCAGTCAGAGCATAACCAAACAAAGTTTCAGATATACAGCTCTGTATTTTCCTGTTTTCCAAACCTTGCTCAAAACCACAACTGCCCACCGTGGAGCAAACACTGATGAACTGTGTGGAGACATGAATCTGAAGACTGGAGAGATGCAACTAGTGGAATTACTCAGAGACCAGAGTTGAGAGGTGTAGTAATTTTGTTGATGACCTCAGCCATGGAAATGTTAAGCCAGAGGGTGTGGATAGTCTGAAATGGATCAAATACTATATAGGAGAATCTGTGTGTCCTCAAGTGGCATAGCTGAACTAGGATGAAATTTTGCAGTTACAGGTATGCAATTAAAGACTAGTAACAATAATTTTACTATTAGATCATTTATTGGTATTGACTATGGATAGAAAGACGGTTACACTAGTTGGACACAGGCAGTACCTCTAGTATGATTCAGCCTGTAAAAAGGCAAAGTTAGCCTAAGGTAAAGGCCAAGTTAACCTAAAGACTTGTGAGAATAACAATAGCTTTTTATAAGGCACTGAGAAGATATCTTTGGTGCAGCATTGTCAATGTCCAAGAAAGCAAATGAAAGAAAAGCAGAGGTGTTTCAGCTTCTGCAAGTTCTTCAGACACTGAACTCTTACTGAGGAGCCTCATGCCCACTGAAGTAATTGGTTTCAGTGGGAATGTGAGGCCTAAATAAGAGCTAGGCACACAAATACCTTAGGGGATCCAATCCTAAGTTTTGTACTTTAGCAAGAGAATTGGTGAGAATGGATACAGCTGTTCTTTATAAAACCTTCAGGGACATAAACACCTGTGAGGGAGAAGAAACACTTACACAACAGATAATATTGGTACAAAAAGAAGAAAGTACACACATGTCATGAAAAAATCTAGGCTAGAGACAGGTTTCTGACCACCAGAAAAAAAAAAGTTGGGGGGCAGAGGAGAAGTGGGGACAACAACCTTCTGACTTGAATGATAAGGGATAACACATTTTGCTACGTTTATTAATAGGATTGTGAAATATACTGGCTCATAACAATAGGGCTCCTGATCAAACCTATATACAGCTTATTTACTTTGGTCACAGAAACATCTGGAGAGTGGTTATAAATGTTACTACTCCTAAATGGGGCTGATCTTGTTCAATATCTTCATCGATGATCTAGACAAGGGGATCAAGTGCTCCCTCAGTAAGTTTGCAGACAACACACCAAAGTTAGGCAGGACTGTTGATCTGCTGGAGGGTAGGA
>NW_010539813.1:0-19645 GCF_000687285.1 Phaethon lepturus
ATTCTGTGATTCTGTGAAAGCAGTAGTATCCTCTCCAATATGACAAATCCTACAAAGGCTCCTCATACACTGCCTAAGAGACTGGGATCCTCAAGGAAAGAAGATGGAAGAAAACCTTTTTTTTTGCACCTAATAGGGCCTATGCATAGTCTCACACTAAATAGTCAAGCTTTCAACAAGGCATAGACCTTGTAATGCAGAATTGCCTATTTCATGTAAATGAAAGGAGACTCAGACATCCAATAACTCTACATGGAAAGTTAATTCAAATATGCAGTTTACTATCCTGTATGATATCCTCCAGCTAGCCCTGTGCAGTGTAATAGGATCCTGGAAAATAAGGATGCATCACTGCTAAGGATACAATGAGAAGACGGAAAGAAAAAGTGACCTGTTAAGGGAAATTTTAGAAGAACAGCTTGTATTCAAAAATTCACATGAAGTTTTAAATAGAGTTTCTGATTGAGGCTGTGCAAATCATTACAATATTTGCTAGTTGGTACGTCCCAATCTTTTGGTAAACTGGAATATGCATTCTGCTGAAATGAAAACTATTACAGAAATTATTACATAAAGGTTGAAACACTCTTAAAGGCACTGCATGCACATCCTGGTCAGGTAAAAAGAAAAACAGGAGTCTGTAGTTTAAATATCTTTTCCCTTGAAGCAGCAGAGATACAAACTTGCATTATCTTTAAACACTGCAATAGAACATACTTTGAAAGACCATCCTTCAAGGGGACACTAAAGCAATGAAACATTGGCAGAAATAATTATGCAGAAACCTTTTTGCAAATAATGAGAAATATGTCATCATCTTGCCATTTCCTGGCATGGATATTTATCAGAAGTTCCTGTTCGTTTTGCTGCAATTTCTGTGCATGATCCAGTGGTTAGAACAGAAACTAGCAGAGAAAATGAAAAATTGCTCATTTAAGTTTCAGATATTTTCTGATCAGAAAAACTTTTTTTCAGGACTTTGGTTTTAATCACTCTCCTTTTAGCAATGCCTCCTTCCTCATTGCTTCTATGCTATTATAAATATGCAAAAAACCAGACATTGCTCCCTGGTGTTGGACATTACAGATGAAAAATTCCAAAATAGTTTTCTCAAACTGTTCATTTACTTTGCTTTTTAGCAAATTAATAGTTACAATTGTTGCCATTGTAAACACCCCTTTTTCTACAGAATACACCTCTCAGAACACCCCTAGAAAACAAGTAGATGAGGTCTAGACATGGACCTATTGGAGTGGGTCTAGAGGAGGGCCACAAAAATGATCAGAGGGATGGAACACCTCTCCTGTGAGAACAGGCTGAGAGAGCTGGGGTTGTTCAGCCTGGAGAAGAGAAGTCTCCGGGGAGACCTTATTGCAGCCTGACAGTACTTAAAGGGGGCCTATATTGTTACAGGGGATGGGGACAGGCTTTTTAGCAGGGCCTGTTGCGATAGGACAAGGGTAATGATTTTAAACTAAATCATGATTCTATGATTCTGTGATTGCAGCCCTGTCCAACCTGACCTTGAATGTTGCCAGGGATGGGGCATCTACCACCTCTGCGCAACATGTTCCAGTGTTTCAGCACCCTCACTGTAAAAAATTTCTTCCTTATATCTAGTTGAAGATGTCCCTGCTCATTGCAGGGGGCTTGGACTAGATGATCTTTAAAGGTCTCTTCCAACACACACCATTCTATGATTTACGATTTTCCTCCAAAAGAGTACTGTCAATTATGCAGTTATTGAGTCCTTTCTATCACTAACCAAGTTTCATGTTTACTGGGTGGTTGCCAATGCTATACCCTTTGCAAAGGCCTTGTTTGGCTCTTAACATTTCTGCTTTAGGTATCAAGGAAATTTAAAGTCATATATATAAATATTCTAGAAGATTTCTTAACTAAAAGATAGGAACTGGCTACTAAACTACCACCTCGATAGCAATATCCTTTAGAGTGCCAAGTATGCCACAGTAAACAATGTTATAAATCCTATGATTTTTTGAGACTATAAATGACACTGACTGTCCCTTAGCTCTTGTTAAAGAAAATTGTCCACACTCTGGATGGGCACAAAACAGAATGGGGATTCATATAGAGAGAGGGAATATATTCCTTCCGCTTCCAGATTGAATGACAGATTTTTACCACCTACATGCTGAGAATGGTGGCCCAAATACCTGATTCCAACTGAAGCGAGAACATTGATGAGTTTATTTTAGTGGTTAGAATTGTTTCTTACATTACTAAAAACATATCACAGTGGTATTGCAGGTTAGTTGAAACATGTATGATTTTAAAATGTATTTTATTCTCCTGAGCTTTAATTGGTCTGCTTTGATCTTTTTCCTTCACTTAAAAGAGTAAAGCCATCAACAACGTAAGTTAAATACCTGAATCAGGTCTGGGAATGGTCTTGAGAAAGGAAACAGTAATGACAGGAGTGTAGAAAATATCAAGCAATGATGCTTATGCACTTTACATTGTTTTACTCGGTAACGACTCCTCCAACCTCAATTCACTGCTTAAAATCCAGTTAGGAGTGTGACACCTAGCACCTTCTTTAGAGGACTGAAGAGCAGTTTTTGTGGTGGTATTTGTGTTTTGGTTTTTTTTTTTTTTTTCACAAATCCAGCCAAAGTTGATAGATGCTGTGGGTCTGTGTTTTATGGTAGCATTCACCTAGGATGTAAATATCTGATATTTAATTACTGCCTCTGATAGAAGATTCACAACCCCACTTCTTTGTTCCTTAGGAACTGCTCTAACCAACCACTCCTAATGCTGCCACTATATTTTACTCATTATCTTTGTTTCCATGTATTATGTTCTTCTCTTCCGTATCTGATTTTAAACAGGCTAGAAAAGCCTGTCTCTAACACAGGCAAGGTGTTTGCTGTTCACTGCAGGCTAGAAGAACCCTTTTCATCTGAGAGCTGCCTGGCATTCGCAATAGCTGCGTCTTAGTCCTCTGTCTGCAGGCAGAACTTCAAATTCAGAAATCACAGTCTCCTGCCACCAAGGACAGTCAATAAATAATAGAAAAGTCAGTATTTATGGGACTGGGGCTGTAATTTTCTGTCAGAAGCTCCAGATTTGCATGCAAAAGGCATGCAAGAAATGAAATACAAAATCAGAAAAAAAAATTCCATTTTAAAATCCTATGTGAACGCTTGACTAATCCCATCATTCACAGAAAAGGTCTCCCACACAGAGACAATAGCAAGGAACCAAACTAGTGCAGTTTAAGAGCTTCCTGATCTCTCCACTGCAATCTTTGCTGTTGATATGGCCATTCACTTTACACCTACATTAAGCATTGCAGTAGAATCATAGAATCATCAAGGTTGGAAAAGACCTCTAAGACCATCAAGTCCAACTGCCAACCCAACACCACCATGCCCACTAAACCACATCCCAAAATGTCACGTCCACACGTTTTTTGAACACCTCCAGGGATGGTGACTCCACCACTTCCCTAGGCAGCCTGTTCCCCAACATCCAATCTAAACCTCCCCTAGTGCAACTTGAGGCCATTTCCCCTCATTGTATCGCTCATTACTTGGGAGAAGGGACCAACATCCACCTCACCACAACCCCCTTTCAGGTAATTGTAGAGAGCAATAAGGTCTCTCCTCAGCCTCTTCTTCTCCAGGCTGAACAACCCCAGTTCCCTCAGACACTCCTCATAACACTTGTGCTCCAGACCCCTCACCAGCTTCATTGCCCTTTTCTGGACATGCTCCAGCAACTCAGTGTCCTTCTTGTAGTGAGGGGCCCAAAACCAAACACAGTATTTGAGGTGCGGCCTCACCAGTGCTGACTACGGGGCACAATCACTTCCATATAAAGTAAGTCAGCATGAACTCAATTTGGTTGCAATACATAAAATCAATTTAGCCACAGAGGGTTGACAGGACAGAGCCCAGGCTGCTGCTTCTTCCTCCCAAGCATAGCATGAATTATGCATGCACTACCTAACTGTCCGGCACATCCCCCTCCCTCTTGGCTTGAGGCCTCAGGCCTTTTTCCTGATTGCTATTCCATAGAATTATCTCTGGCTGTACATACATGTATAAAAAGAAAGCCCATGTCCCATGAGTTTACTATCTAAACAGGAATGAAAGAAAAGAGGTGAGAGCTACTCTTAGGAAGAAGAGCCTGAGGGCAACTTTTAAAGCCTCAGGCAATGAAGGGAGCAGACAGACTAAGGTGGCAGTACAAGCCACCCAGCACTCAACACGGAGAAAGGAAGCCTCTGAAATTTGATCTTGACCAGAGTCTCACAAATTGTAATGAGAGCTGTATCTCAGAGCAATGGGGTGCTACTGGTAATTTCTGTGTTCTTGGAATTCCTGTATGAAATGAGAAGGAGTTATGATAAGATCTTAAGACACCTCAAAATTCGGGCACAGAAAAGAGGCTTTAGAAATAATTCCACCCCATAATTGCTTAGTTATCATCAACAGAAAAATCCAGCCCAGTTTTCAAAGGCAGTCTGATACTTGCATCACTTTTTTGCAAAATTATTTTGCATTGTAATCAATGTAAAAGTTGCCACTAAGGTCTTAAGAAATAATCCTGATTTGCCCTGAGTAGAAAACCAAGCTAATTCACCAGTACCAATGTTTGAAAATTTAGGTTTATATAATAAACACTTAGGACAGCTTGCCCTGGAAAAGACCGAACACCACTTACTTCTTATTTTTCTTTATAGAAATTGTTTTCCTCTGTTGAGAAGTTACCAAACTAACTCAAATTTCTGAGTGCCACACAGCAACAAAAAAAGCCTTAACAGGACTGAAATTATTTTTCTGGTTTGCAGCATCTCAAAAGCCTCAATCCTTCCTCTTATTTTAAAATTTTAAAAATTTGTAAAATTTTAGAAAGTGTATTTTAAAAATGTTCTCTCAATTTAGAAAGGAAACACGTATGTAAGAAGTAGTGAGGGAGGAGTTGTAGAGAGAATATTCTCTTCCTGGATTTAACATCTTCTGGAAGATGCCTGAGATGGTAGATGACAAAATTTGGTGGTTTTTAGAGCCTTATATTCCTAAATATTTCAAATCTTAACTTTACAGCCTCAGAGAAAACAAAATGTGTCAAATTCATCAGACTGTATAACGGACCCTGAAAACTTTTATTTCCTTAATATGTTTATTAGCTTCAAGGTAAAATCATGTTTTACCTTGAACTTACTCCACGTTCAAGTCATTTTAGACTAAAAGCTCAAACACAGTACTGAGCGTTAGCAACTGCACCAGCAATATCTATATGCATCCTCGGAGTTGCTGGCAAACAGGGAATAATGAAATCAGAAGTTGCTCCTGATGTCCTAAACTGTGATGCTATTGAAATGCCTAGCACTAGTGCCAACTAATCCAGCTGGCCTCTGATTTCTACAGCAAAAGAGAACCGGCATAAACTCATGGCTGTAAAATGAAAGGCTCTGGAATTACAGTTTTGTCTTAGCCTACAAGGCAGGAGGATTAAGATAAATCAAACTGCCTTGCAACACATGTTACAATGCAGTGTTTTAGTTTGAAGCTAAACAACTTCAGCATCATCAGGTACTCAATCATGTAATTAACATATGGCTGTTGATCACATACTATTGCAAACTGCTAATTAAATATTACAGCTTACCAAGTTTACATTATTAAGAGATTAAAGTGCTTGATATACTATAAAATGGCTGGTGACACCTGTGTGAACTTTGGCCATTATACAGGACCTGGATAGTAACTTACACATTATAACCACAACAGCTCCTTTTCCATAGGCACTCATGCCATTATCACCTAGCAACCTGTGATTCAGCAGCAGAATACAAATATTAACTAAGTGCTACCAAAGACCACATGTCTCTACCTGAACCTTTCTACAGTTTGTACCTCTAAGAGTAGCACAGCTTTCTTTCAACTTTCTTCAGGTAGCTGTTCTTCCACTTATTTATCCCTATAACATACACCAATTATAGCACAAGAAACTGCCCTGGAACAGTCCTGGGTCAGAGAAGGCCCACTGATATTCAGAAGAGGTATATAAATGCTCTATGACTACATGTTAATACTCTACTGACTACAACTGAATATATAAGTAGGTTGGCCTTTCATCATCATTTAGCAAGGTGAGTATACTACTGAAAGCTCACTTACATGTCACATATAGTCATGCATACAACATAGAAAACGCATGTACACACAAAATGACATTGCAGAATGCTACAGTCCGACTTAATAAAAGATTATTATTAGTAATAGTTATTAAAAATTATTTTATGGTGTTATGTCAGTACAAATATATGCATAGCTTTTGTGAAATTGAGAGAAACTGACAATTATTTTTAGGCTGCTTAGAAAAATAACAACAGATGCTTATCTAATAAAATGAAATATTCTAGCCAAGGATATTTCTAAGAAATCTGCTTCTGTCATACACTGTTAAGTTTCCAGTATCAAAAAATAACTATCTTTAGCCATAAAACTTCTATGTTCATAGCAATCTTGCAGTTCTGAGATTGCATCTGAAGTCACTCTTCACTGATTGCGTATCATTTAGTCTTTCTATCCTAATTTTGTTACTTACTGCTACTTAAAAGGGATTATTTTGCTCATTTCTGATCCCAGGATCCAATAACACTTAACAAAGAATCCTATTTTCTTAAAACTCACAAATGACTCATCTGAATGAACTGAGCCATAGTTATTGAAAATATGGAAATAAACATTTCATTCGTGACAATTTGAAACATTTCTTTTAGCACCTATGGAAGCACATATATGACTGTAAATAGAATTTACCTTTCAGTCATAAATTGATATTTTTATTCTTCACAAATGGAATCTTACCATGTATATAGCACTTTACGTGATAAAAAACAACCCAGTGTGATCAGCATTATCAGAATCCACGTATGAGTCTTTTGAGGCATTATCTCAAAGGATCCCCCAGCATTGCCATTCAAGCAAACCTTTCTACAACATGTACAATAAGAATGGTTATGCAGCTTTATAACACTGGTGCACCTGCAGAACAATGCCTTTCTGAAAGGTTTCAGAATAACACAAAAGTTCTCCTGTGCTGCCTGCTTTTGTGTCCAACTTAATAGCTATAGAAAAGGTATTCTTCAGTGCATTGAAGAATGTTAGACAAAATGATGACCATCCTTAATTTAGCTCATAATCTAATCATGCCTGTTAAGATCTTTGATCTATATAAACTGGCTTTCAAGATCTCCTATAACCATAATTTCTAAAAGTTCTTTGTGGTGGTTTCCAATTTTTTTTTTCTATAAAATCACTCTCTGATGTAATTCTCTTGAAATAGTGAAATGAAAATGAACTTGATTTATCTCACAAAAAATCTTTAACTCCACACATAAATTGTGTTGATTGCAAATATCCCACTGAGGAGAAGAGAGAGAACAGGAAAAAGTAAAACAAAAAGGCATTCAATTCTATTCATGAATGAAGCTAGCTAATACATCTTCCTATAGCTGCATAAATATTTTGTTGTGAGGGCATTTTTTGGTTTAGTTTCATTTTTCCTATTGATCTTTTTTTCTGTCTTCAGACATGTCGCTTTTTCCTATATTGGGGCATCTTCCTATAAGGTTCATTCTGCAACTTGTTTGTTCATTAACAGCACGCATGTGGAACCTATGCAACGGTGTGATAAGCCTCTGTTGCTATGGTGAACAGTTACAGGTTTAGCAAGGACCAACACAACATTGGAATAAAACCAGAACAAAACAAAGCCAAAAAACCCAGCTCAGTTCACTCTCCAACTTTTCTGACAACTCTGCCATCATTAATAATAACTCTATTATTAAATATTTACTAATTAAATCTAGCACAAATTTTGTTTGTGTTGCTGTGAGACTTTACCAAGCATAAGCACTGTGATCTCTAGCATAAGCAAGGGAAGAAATTTTTCCTAAAAATGTAATCTCCCATAAATGATAAGACATTTAGCTATATCCTTTTCTTTCATCAGGTACAAGTGACATCAGGCAGTATGTGACATTGGCAACTTTGACATTATTTTTTTAACAATAAATTGGATAATTCTCTGGGATTTTTATGGAAAGACACTTTAAGGCCTGATGAATTTTTAGGGGGAGAAAAGGCAAAGAGAAAGCATATTTAAAAAAAAAAAACCACACTAAAAATAATCTAATAACCTAAAAAATTATTGGTTTGACTCTGCCGCTTGAGACTACCATTAGTGACTTCTTGTGCTTCTATGCTCATCCAGAGAGATACTAGATCTCATGGACTGTAAGACCACAAGCATTTCCCTCCCTTCCTGCAGATCCTGTGCAACCCTGAGAAGCTGAAAATTTTGACAAATGCAATATAAGATGTTTTCCTGCAATTTTTTTCCCCAGTGTGAACTTGAAACAGTGGGAACATGAAACTGGAGCTGTGGGGAAAAAGTTTCAGTATTCTTTAATAAAAACAGCTGAGCAAATTGTACCTAGTTCTCAAACTGGAAAGTGAAACCATCTCCAGGAATCACCTCCTGGGAGGTGAGCTGCTGATGCTTCGTCCTCCCTGTCCCTGCTCAACATCGTAATTCAGATGTCCCTTCTCTGGGACTTCCCACAGGATTATTACTACTTTGGCAGAACATCCTTTATGACGATAGATACTGGAGCATTTCAAAGAGGGCTTTGAAACAGGGTCCTATCTGCATCAGTAACCATTCTTTGTACTGTTGGCACAACATTGTGTATTAAAAGACAAATTGTTAGGGACAGGGAACTGGTGTTTCAATAGACCATGTTCTTGAAGCTGGCTTTTTTAAAGAGTGATAAAACTCCTTCCCACAAGACAAAAATTGTTTCCCACATTCTCCACATACATGTTGGAGAGAGTGCAAAGAATGCATGAGATGTAAATCATAAAAGCAAGCAATCAAGACAGGGAACCAGAGCTCCATTCCTCTGATAATTACATCAAATACTAGAAAAGAAATCTTGTTTAACAAGAACCTGTAAATTCCCAAGCAAGAGAATAGAATGGATAGTGAAGCGAGAGCAAAATTATTGAAGAATGACACTGAAATCTGCTATAGAAACTGAGCTCACTTCAGGACAGTTTCAAGCTCTTCCTCACCTATGCATGGAACTCCAGACTCCTCCATCATTTTCTCTGTTAGTATGGATACTCAAACCTGCCCACTTAGCTGCTCTACCCTTCCAGTCTCCATCTGTAGCTACTTCACCTCTGCATATATTCTACACTTCTCTTTTGAGTGACTTTACAATCCAGAAAAGCCAGAGAAACATCGTAGTGATTTCCCAGCAGCTGCCTCTACGTCACATATGCCCATCCTCTAAGCAATGTTAATTATTCATGCATCTTTCAATACATCAAGCTACAGAAGGTTCAGTGCTGTACTGTATTCTCCCACCAGCAACCCCTGGAGTCCTATGGTCATCACCTTCTTAAGAGAATCAATTTAAAAATAAAAATATCTGCTTTATGTGTTAAAGAGTTGTTTATTTGCTTGAAAGAAAATATTTTTAATGGCACAAATACGTTTGACATTTGGGAAAAGTGGAATATGTATAAAGATTTACTTCCCAAACTCTTACTTTCAAGAAAATCCATATGAAATGGGGAATTTCTTTAGAAGTTTTGGTTGTGCCTATTGGCATGTGTATCTTCTGTTTCAAATTTCATATAACTCAAAACCTTAATGTTTTGGCTCATCTGGACCAGGGAAGGCCTGAGATGATAGCAGAGCAGGTGTAATGTTACTGTAATGTTCTCAAAACAGGGAGAGCATCCCTGCTTCTTCTTCCGCATCTGCCATATTCCTGCTCACCCACCACAGAGATTGCAGATTGTAGCTTTTTTCAGATTCAACAGGACAGCATTTTGGGCAGGGACTACGTGTGTATATGTTTTGTTGTTGCTGGGAGTTGGGAAATAAAGCTATCATAAAAAACAGATAAAACGGTTGCCATGGTTATATTTCCTTCCACCAAAAATATCCCTGTCATTATAAAGTGCTTAGTAAAACAGAACATGGAAAAATATATAAATAAATTTATATTGCTGTAAGAAAATAAGTAAGTGGGAGAAAGGTTACTCCCCAACTAACCAAAGAAACAAAAAAATCACACCAGAAAGTCAAAACTTTAGCTTAGTGTCATCGAAAACAACTGACAAATAAGCATGCAGTCTTGCCAAAAATGATAACTATATTTTGTTTTCAAGACAAACAAGTCTAACTCTTGACATATAACTAAACTACAGTGCCCAAGGGTATCTGAAATACTATAAAGTAGTCTGACTGTCCTGGTTTCAGCCAGGATAGAGCTGGTTTTCTTCACAGAAGCTAGTGTGAGGCTGTGTTTTGGATTCGGGATGAGAAACTGTTGATAATGTGCTGATGTTTTGGGTTGTTGCTGAGCAGTCAAGGACAATCCAGCTTCTCATGCTGGCCTGCCAGCGAGCAGGCTGGGGGTGCACAGGGAGCTGGGAGGGGACACAGCCGGGACAGCTGACCCAGACTGGCCAAAGAGATATTCCCTACCATACGACGTCATGCCCAGGACATAAACTGGAGTTGGCCGGGGGGCGGAAATCGCTGCTCGGGGACGGGCTGTCGATCGCCAGGTGGTGAGCAATTGCTGTATTGGGCATCACTTGTTCTTGTACATTCCTTTGTTGGTATTATCATTATTGTTTCCTTCTTTCTTTCTGTCCTATTAAACCGTGTTTATCTCAACCCACGAGGTTTTTTTTTTCCTAATTCTCTCCCCCGTCCCACTGCAGGATGGGGAGTGAGTGAGCGGCTGTGTGGTGCTTAATTGCTGGCTGGGACTAAACCACGACACTGACCCATCACAGATTAGTAAAATATGCTGTTATAACAGGGGTCTTGCAAAAAGAGGTAAGCATGAATTCAAATGCACTCAAATGTAGATGGAATAGAGAAATATCCTACCTGCAAAGTGGCTTAATGGACTAACTATGTACAAGATATTAAGTGATGAAGAAAATAAATGGTATTTGTGAAAGACTGAAAGGACTTCCCAAAAGCACTAAAGCATAAGTTGTTTCTTGAACTCATAGTTTCCCTTCCTTCATAAAAATTAAATTTCTACAACAACCAATCAGCCACAACAGAAGGACAACTCCTCATGTCATTGCCACGTCAGGCAGCAAAAAGGAAAAGATGTGTCACTAATTGAAAGACAGATTTTACTAATGCTATGCTCTTAGCAAATACCAGGAGCACAGGATGAAGCAATAGAAAACAAATTAATAAATCCATTAAAATCCATTTAGTTATATATCAAAATAATACTGCGCTACGTTTTCAATAGCAAAAGGTCACCAACACTACAGCAAATTTTCTAAGAAGCACTACAAAGCTAAACAAAAGAAAAGAAGAGAAAAATGAGAACTGTGGCATATGTGATTAATGTGTGGTTACTGGTTTAGATAAACCCATTTTCTTGGGAAAGTTATTTCAGTGGCCATCAGTCAATTCTTTTTTTAAATTTTTTTTAAAGACCCCATGCAAAATGCATGATCATTGTTCTGCTTCATAAAGCAAGTCAAGTTTTCCACCTTTCTTTGCAGTTGCTGAAGCAAAAGGTGCTAATGTACAGAAAGTGACAATACATTGTTTAATAATGTCTTAGATCAACTTGTCTTTATGAAACAATCCCCTCAGTAGCAGGCAGTATGTGACAGAAGTATGTAACACTGCAACAGACCGATCACTTAGGGTAAAGCTGAAACTCCATTAGGTGATAACATCAGCAACAGTGTCAGCAAAAGCATCCTTTATGCCCACTGACCCTAAAGGAGCATAGAGCATCTGCTTTCCCTGTGAGTTACAATTGTCCATGTCCATGAGCAAATTGTTTTCCATTAAGATCACCTTTCAAGTATGTCACAGCTGATGGCTCACACCTTGCTCTTTACTGGCTGCAGCCCAGCTAGATGTGGTCTAGAACTGAGGGAATATATCTCTAATGATGTGTATATTACACATGCTGCCTACAAAGCTCAGTCTCCATTGCACAAACGGTCAGATTACAGTTGACAAATGTAAATGAAAAATTTTTGTAAGCTATCAGCAATGCAATTATCCCTTTGGTAGAAAGCAAGCAAAAGCAAGACAGAAGAAATGTCTGTATTTTGAAAGAAGTAACATTACAGGGAATGATAAATATGCACCCAAATTGTTCAGAATAAAACAACATTTTAGTTACAAAATGGCAGGTCCTCATCTTTACAAACTGACTTTTGATTTACTCAGCAATAAATTTGAAGTGGAACAGGAAAAGAGTTCAAGTTTGCAGACATACCAGCTACAATACAGCCCAATAATGTAACTGTACCACAAGTGTTCAATTTTATTTTTTGCATTCCAAACACCATATTTTTTGTTTTCAATTTCAATACAGAGAGACAGTGATGGATTATTACAATTATAACTCTATACTACACATCCTATGTAGTAGTATATAGCTACTGTAGTAGTAATAGCATGCAACAAAGATTTTTTTTTTCTTTTTTTGTATATGTGTGGCTCCATGCCCAATTATTTGTGTGAAAATGAGAGTACAGTGAGTTTCTACAGTATTATCTATGCTGTAAAATCCTCTGGTACAAGTGATTTTTATACTCTGAATTCTTGTTGTTGGTTTAGGGATATGGTATAAATGCATGAAAAATGCTTTCAGAGATTTATGATCTATTACTTGGCTGCTGAGGCACATCTCAGTGGCAGAAATAGGTCATCTGATGCCCTTCAGCTACTCTGAGATCACACAGAGTACCCTTCTGAACATATCCATAAGGCTCAGAACTGACTCCCCGAAGTTAAAGAGCAAGCAGAATTAATATGGATTCTGCATCTTCTGCCTTGTCTAATGCTGTAGTGGAGAATTTCTTTAACTTCATCTCTCTGCTGACTACTAGGCAGTAGTATAAATAGCTGTGGTTTTATCAGTAACGATGTATATGTCTACAGTCCATACAATAAAAACTTAAAATAAGTCTTTTGGGATTTGTTCTGTGCCTTTTATCACATGCATTTTTTGCTTTATGAAAACCTTAACTATGAAAGTGAATGCACAGGACAAGATTAACTAGATTATGACTAAGACTTCACCATTGCCAAACAAGTTCTAAACCAGTAAGATGTGATCAGATTTGATTGGATTGGAAAGAAAATTAAAATCTCTGCCAAACTAGAAGTTCCACCTTTCAAACATTATAACAGTAATACTATTTCATCTTAAGGCTTTCTCTGTGTGTAATTAGTTTTGGTGTCAACATACTTCGGACATAAACTAAAACTTACACATACACGCATTACTTAGGAGTTTTAGTACCAGTGCTCATATGACAGCAACAGGAAAAATAATTATATTTAAATTCAGTTGCTTAACCACTAAGCAAGGTAACTATAACCACAGCCTGTCACAGACATTCATCAGTCAGTACATTTTTTAAAGTTTTCTAAAATGCATGCCATGAAAATCAAAAGCATATAATTAAGAGCAACATGCAAACAAGGATTTTTATTTTATATCTAGTCAACATTTCTGTCACAGGTAATTGCAGACCTTAATGAAAACAATTTGATCTATTAAAGATGTATAAAATAAACATGATGGATATGCAAAGCTGATTTCATTTCTTTTAAAAGAAGAAAATGTATTAAAAATCAAATTTATTAAAAATCAATTAGGGAAGGGACTGGTTCATATAGGGAACCAATAATAAGATGCATCAGTACAGAACATTTCATTAAAATAATATTCCTTTTCATTTAGTCCCTTAATTAATGTTTCATAAATTAATACTATTCTTTTTCAATCAAATGTATTTGTTATTTGTAAGTATGTTACAAATTGTTAAAATAATGGACACATGCATGGCCTATTCTTAAACCCATGAACAGGCTGAGTTCTGGCTCTAGCTTTGAAGAGGACAGAATCTCCAAAACTATTCCAAGCATTTTACAAAAAGGGAACCTTTTGGTAAGATGTTCTCGGTAGGAGCTCCTTAACTATTCACTTCTGCAGTACTATTTTACACCCTGTCTTGGTCGATACTTGGTCTGTTAGCGTGGAGGAAAAGGCAACTGTATTGGTCTCTACAAGAGAACAGTGTTTGTGCCATTTGCTACTCTTTTTTATTATTTCCCCTGTTTTCTGTTGGTTTATTTTCAATACAATTTTAATATTTTGCCAGGGATGCTGAAACCATTACCAAGATAGGAATTTGTCAGCTTATTTATATCTATTATGTAGATTCTCTGCAAATACACAATTCTTTAATCTAACTCAAGCTAGTCAAAGAGATAAGAGATACAGGACTGATACTGAGCTATTCTGAAGCTCGGGGAAAATGAAACAGATACAAATCAAAGAACGAATGTTGTCCAGGTTCCTCTGCTATTCTGGATTCTTCTGCAGGAGTCTCTCTCATGCATTATAAAGGAAATGCATGTTAGAGATATATGCTCTATATTTACTTGAAATTTTCTAATTAAATACCATTGGTAAAAATAGCAGTAAGAACTGAGCAATAATACAGCTATATCTGACTCTACAGAACAGTACTTTATTGCTCATTCTTCTTCACCTCACAACAAGGGAGGTTCTTAAAGGGTCTGGGGTCATGAAACTAATTCTGGGAGAAGGAACATCCAGATGCTGAACTTATAAAGCTGTGATTAAAAAATACATAAATCAAACCAATGAAAAGAAAAAATCCTTGGTTTAGAGACTTCTGAATAAAATGCATAATACATTTTGAGTCCTGAGTCAGGAACACCTCTTTTTTCATCACTCATTTGTTAAGTGTTTCTGTTTATGTGAACAAGCACATACAAATTATATGAGATAAACAAGCAGGTAACAGTGATTGAATTCTTGTTCTAGAGACCTTGGATCAAACTTGACTATAGCTGAAAGTAAACTTAGATTTCATTCTTCTGCAGTTGTTAATGCAACACAGAATGCAGAAGCTGCTAACTAATACCAGCACCCTGTCTAAAAAAACCCTGAGCTATGCAACACCAGAAAAGCCACTGTATATGTGGCTTCCAAAAATGGTACATGTTACTTATACAAGAGCAAAAATCACCATTTTTGCACATCACAACCTCTACTAAAGAGTACAGTGCTGTATCAAGTTCACAATACCCACAGGACAGGGCATTCTATACGATCACCATCAGACTCAACATTGCGGATGACAAATGAGAGTGAAACTAATGGAGCTTACTTAGGATACTGATGTGGAAGTTGTAACTCCATTCCTGATGGTGCTCAGGTATTCAATTTTCCGTCCTAGTGTACCAAGAGAACCAGGTAGGAGCTTGCCATGGGCAAAATTAGTGTGTAAATTCTTCTGTCATAATAATGACTTTCTGAGGCAAAACTCTAATAGGACTATCAAATAAAGGCATCTACAGAGTTTAAGCTGAGGTGTGCTAAACTTGGGAAAGGATAAGATATTAGTCATCTGTGCTAACAAAGGACTAGACTTAACAATGATCATGGAACTTCAGTCTTAAGTTCTCCTTTTGAAGAATCATCCAACCATAAGTAAGAGAGAAAAAAGTAATAGTTGCGACAAACAAGCCATAAGAAAGTAAAACTGAAGGTAAAACACTGGAAGAACCAACTCTATAAGAAATATTTCATACTTCATAAATTTTCATGAATTTTCAGTGCAGTAAGAAATTCAGTACGAAATTACTCGGTGATGCTGTGGGAATAGCAGAAATAGTTCTGTAAGTATTCTATGAGAACAATTTGGCATGCATTATGGAAAATAAACGTCAAGTAATCTTTTAAGTCTGACAGTACTGGCAGAGTTGCAAGGATCAAATATTTGGGTACAACTGTGTGCCTAGTGACTGATCAAGTGTATACTTTGAATCATAAAATCTGACTGTTGTGAAGGCTAATTACTATAGGTTATAAAAAAAAAACAAAATCAAATATTGCCAGGCTGTGAATGAAGAAGCTAAAGATTCATCAGCTTCTGCAAAGGACATTATTCTTCCTTTTCTGCCACAAGTCCTTTTTGATGACAAACTGCTAGAATTTGTATAAGCAAAACTATAAAAAGGTTGGGATCAAAGTTTTGTATTTAAAAGGACACATGATAATTTTCCAATTTGAGGATTGCCATTTATGTTTTCATATTTCTTTTACGTTGTTTTGTAGTATCCAATGGAATACTGTATATCACATCTAGGATATAAATAGAGCGTGCCAGTCCTTTAAAATCAGGCAGCCTTGCCAACTGGGCAAAGAATTTTGAATTACATTTCCACAGATCTGCAACATCACCAGACAAAAATGAAAAAAATGCAAATAATATATTTATTACTCAAGAAGACAGATGGCAGAATTTGTATTAGTGCATTCTGATATAGCAGTAACGCAAGAAGCCAACCCCTCCTCCTGACAAAATTCTATATCATACCAAGGTGGAACAACCTGGTAATTTTAGCAAAAATTGATAGGTTGGGTTTTTTTAATAAACTTTGATATATCAAGATTTATCACAAACCTCTTAGTGTTGGCAAAGAGTGGAAGAATCACTCCGTGTTTTGAAAGAGTCAAAATGAACTGAAATTCTATTAGAGTTTTAATAATATAGATTTATATTCTATTATAATTCTATATTAAGTTCTTAATCAAAAATGTCTTTTCATTTTGAAAATATCCTTCCTTTTCAATTAAGCTGTCCTCTTAAGTTTTTGCTTTTCAAACAGTGAGGAAAAAAACATGTTAGGTCAAACCCTTTGGTCTTGGTTCTTCAACAAATAATATGACATTTAGACATGCTTGGTAGACAAGCATGACAATAACATGTCTGTTATTTTGACAGTTCTGTTGAGAGGATGAGGTCCAAAACTAGGTTAAAGTACATTTTTCATATATTAATAGTTACTATGTTTCTCATAGTGTTTATGTTTGTATCTGTAAACTGTATTTCATGATAAATTAACATGGTAATGAAAATATGTCTTAGCTGTTGGGCTATCACAGTAGTTCTCACCTAGCTGTAACTATTGACAAAGAAAATTGTGAGATATTAAAAAAAAAAGTATATAGAGAATATTGAGAAAAAAAGAATGTCAGTCCTTAAAGTAAACTGTGCTTCTCTAATATAACACTTTATTCTTAGGGCATTCATAATCAAAGAACCACTGCATAACAATGCAAAAGAAAATTACTACATATGATGCTGAAAACTGATTGATGAGAACAATATTGAGACTTATATATCACCTAATCACAATCAGTAACTTTTAGTCTGTAATCTACCTGCACAACTAAAAGCATGTGAAAAATAGACAACATTGCAATAGTTCATTCACAGGAACATACAGCTGAGAATCAAAACATATGATGGCAAAAGCTTCAGTGCACATTTCTTTAAATATTAAAAAGCTGAAAATTAAAGTATCAAAAATTCAGACAAAGATGTATTATGCTCCACAAGGTCTACATTTGAACTTTATGTGACAAAATGGTTTGCTTTCAGATCTTTGTGAAAAGTTTTTCCTTTGCCAGCTACTATTCTTCTATAAAATAATTTCTACTGCTTCACTGCTGGTCAGATGTCAAATGGGGAACCAGATGTCAAACTGGGGAACCAGAGAACTGTAGCTCATCTTTATCATCTTGGTCATACCAAAATCTTCTCTAATTATTTTTCACAGTTCCGTAATACATGGGTGAAAACACTTATCTGCCTTTTGAAGATATTTCCCAAGTAGGAAATGCTGAGATACAACACTCATGAGTAGCATCAACAGAAATACAGTTAAAAATCCATCCTTGTATTGTCCTAATAAATGCACAAATTTTAAATGCAATCATTTTATTTTAATTAATAAAACCCATTGATGCCTGCTTGTAATTCTTTTAACCTGCCTATGCTGGAAGTCTAAGTGTTGCACATAGACTGTGTCAACATCATCTTTTTTCTTAAACAAGCTGCCTCAGAGGCTGAAGGGCAGTTCAGTGTGGGCAACAAAGGTTCCCAAATGCTGGGATATGCTGTCAACAGTTCCTGGGAGAACTAGCAGTAAGGTTGCTAGACACATCTGCATGCACTTTGGTCACATCTGAACAGCATGAGCCGTCACAGATATGCTTGCAACTGCTACTTCTTTGAGCATCAGGTTTGTCCTCTCCAGCACTAAAAAGACAAAAATCAAATCCAAGAGTAAGTTGTAACGGGTAAAAAAAAAAGGTGTGATTGGTGACAGCCAGAAACAGCTTGTTTAAGGACCAAAAATTTGTGAATCGTCTATGGCATTTTCTGGAAGAAGCATTCATAGTTGCTAGAATGGAAGATATTTAAAACAATAAAACACCACAAAGAATGTGTCCTTTGCAAAGGACATAACCTTCAGAAAAGGCAAAAAGGGATACACAAATTGGTTTTATGACCATTATTCAATACAGAAGGACATGAGGGTCCTTTGAAGCTGAAAATTATTCTAATCAAACTATTATAACCTATTTTCATCCTAAATCAATTTTCCACATAGGCTTTAGCTGAAATCAGTAAGGTAATAAATGTCAGTCCTGTAAATTCAACGTGAGAGAAAGTTCATAAGCATCTGTTCCTTTAAAAAGATTTATGTACAAACTTTGGCATTTTTTCCTGAAAGCCTGATGCTGGATATGTAAGGGTTCATAGCTGTGGCTGACAGGGGTGGACACTTTGTAAAACATAAGAAACAGCACCTTTGTAGGTGAAAGACAAACAGTTAACCAAGCTTAACTTCCTGGAAAATGGGTATACTTCACCTTACAAAGGGAGCTACAATTTACTTTGCTATCATATTAAAAGCTTAGAAAAACTACTGAATGGTATCCAGTTTCCCCAGGGACAGCAGAGCAGGCTAATAGATCCTGGGTTATAATAGAAGCCTCCAGAGCAATGTGGCAATTCAGAGAGACAAACTTCACACTTGGTGTATGATAATTCCTCTTGAGGTAAACCACAATAATTTGGGGGTTTGTTTACTGTAAAAATACTACGTTTAATACTGACCAATATAAACTGTAGAAGGGCACCAGGACCCAGAGCAGAATCCATGTCAGGTCCCCACTAGCTCTTTCATAATCTGCAGGCACAGTTTTAAATGGCCTTGTTTATAACGATAGCCACCTTTCTAGCAGAAAAGTTTAGCGTTCTGTTGGTTTCCCTGGCAACTATTAGCAATGCAAGCAAGATGTAACATAAGAAAAATAATATTTTACCCAATCCTAATTCCAATAATTTTGCTAATTTCCCTCTCATATCAAGGGTGGCAGGAATGGTAGATAATGCCTTTTCATACCTCTTTAACCATTACATATGATTCTGCCTAAAGTTGTACAAAACAAATGCTAACCTTTTCAAGAAGTTTTCCACAAACAGCTTTTAATCTGTGTATGTTAACTTGGTTGTGTTTCTGGAGGGAGCAAGGAAGGGAGGTTAAGCAAAATGCAAACACTTCTCCCTGTTCAGCTCTACACCTTTTTCTCAACATATTCCTCTCCTGTTCTGTAACACATGGCATATCAGCAGTGGTATGTGTAAACCACACTCCAGAAGAGGCAATTCAGCCTAATTCAGCA
>NW_010539813.1:19676-28388 GCF_000687285.1 Phaethon lepturus
TTTATTCTTCCTTATTATTCTAACGCCAACTGAATTTAGTTTCTGCAGAAATGCCACTTTGATATCTTCTTTTTCCCTGGTACTGGTCCTCCCAGCCTGCCTTTGCTGCTTACATAAATTCACCTTCTGAACATGAATGTCACATTCAAAAGGGAGATGGTTCCTGAGTTATTAAATCCATGTTGTTTTACCCTCTGTTTGGCAGAGTTGACATTTATATGGACAAGTAATACCTGCTCACATTGCAAAGCTTTCACCGGAACTCAGAAATGAGCAGAAGATGACCTTGAAATGTACACATGAAAGGAAACATTATGTGGTAACCACAGCTGTAAAAAGCAGGGGAAATCCATCCCCCAAATAAATAAATAAATAAAGCCAGAGATTGTCTGAGGGGAAGAGAAAAGAGTTGAAGATAATACAGAATGTGAAGATTAAGTGAGTCTGTAGCAGGAAATGAAATTTCATCCCTTTACTGACAGATCTGGAGGAAAAAAAAATAGGTATTTCTATTTCTGAAAGACTGTGGTTACAGTAAGGAGTAAGGAACAGGATACGGAACTGAAGTGTGTTTTTAAGTGGGGAACAAAGGTAAAAATAACATACAGAAGTTCATTAGGATTTTATATAAATGATTTACAATTTTTATATAATTTTTCAGCTATAAACTGTAGATTTACACTTCAATATTCCTCCTTTATCTTCAAAAAACATTTTCATATTTTTACAGAATACATGGACAATTCTCCACTGAAATCGTTTTTACAGGAAAGAAAGGGTTCTCAGAGAACAAAAACAAATTAAGGCTCTAACCTATTTAAAACGTGTGTCTTCACCCACAGACTCTTCTGTCTGTGCAAGCCCATCTCATTAACACAATTTTATCTCCAGACTAATTGAGTCAAGGCAGATGTAGTCGGCAACAGTGTAGCACATCTACTCTTTCCAGGCATTTCTAGCAAATCAGATGCATGAAGCCTGGATTATTAGCATTCTTTAACAAAATGCACCAAGGAAAACTCTGTTGCTTAGTGATGTAACTCAGAAGCTACAGTTTTCAAAAGGTAAATCCAGAGTGAGCATAAAATTACTTCATAGACACAGAGGGATTGAAAACAGAAGCAGGAAGAAAAAAATGGTACCAAACTGACCTTCTGTGTACCAAGTCAAGTGACAACCAAATCCTGTGAGCATGTGTGCCACTCTCAGAAAGGATATTTGCTTTGTCTCCACTTTTAACTTGGGAACTGCAGTTGTCTTCATGCATCTACAGTTGCAGTGCAGGCTGGTGCAGAGATGCCTGAACCAACTACAAACATGCAAGCCATGAAAATTGCCGCAGGGTAAATAAAACAATGAAGTGCTAGTTAACACAGCCAGCACAAACACTGTTTCCAGGTGCTGGTGTCACTGTAAGACACCTTTCTGTGTCAAGTAGAAGCACCGATACTGATTTTTAAGTTAGAATCTCAACCAAGGGTCAAACTATACAAGCTTGTGCTATGTAGAACTTCTTAATAGACATTGTGCTATTTGTTATTTTTCTTAGAAAGAACTACTGGCAAACAAGGGCCCATGAAAGACTCTCACCTTTCACTTTCCTTTTCTTGAAACAATGTCTGGCTTTAATGTTCACCCAAAAAGCAACCTTGAAACATAATCTAAGTGGCTCAGAAACCTGGAAGGTAAATGAAGAAAATAATCAGGGGAAAAAAAGGCAAACCTTTCAATCATTCAATCCACGGCATTTGAACATTCATATCTGAATCTGTATTGTCCCTCCTGTAAGTCCAGCCCTTTAGAGAAGAAGGATATAGTGTTGACACTATTCCCAGCACATGTTTTGGAACTGTACTGGTTTGAAAACACTGTTCAGTAGCTTCAGTAACTCTGCTGTCATCTCAGAGACAGTCAATCTCACATCAATGGGGAGCACATACAGAAGATAAGATATATGCCCATTCTTCCTTACTCTAACTAGATTCTCCAGTTTTAAACTCAGCCTCGTGAGTTTCCTGTCATGGCAAGGGTTGTGGATAATTGCCTCATGAAGATAGGTTTAGGGTAATTCCCACTGTCTTTTAACTCAGCAAGCAGAAATGACTGCTCCAATGATCAGACTGGATTTGATTTTTAACTCTCACTAAAAAGTGCTGCCTTTTAACATCCATAGTTTGCATCTTAAAAACAACAAATGCACTTTTGTGGCCTCTAACGGTACAAGTCATTATGTTTGGGTTTCTGATTACATGTATTCAGATGTCCAAATTACAAGCTCCATTTGGAAATAATTGTGATAACAAAAAGCATTTTGGTATTATCCACAGTTCCATATCATTTTACCATGCCAATGTTGTCTAAGAAGGGAAGAACCCCCATTTTGATAAATGAAGTTAACTAACTAAAGAAGTTCTCTTTTCATTCAATGTCAAAACTTTCATAGTCTGTTCTCTGCATATACCTCTCTTTTTTTGCAGTTGTGGCTTATGCAGAGATCCGACAGGGCAGAACCAAGAATTTACAAATAAATTCCTCAACCACACTCCTCTGCTCTTGCAACGGTACACAGAAAAGGACAATTCATCTCTACTCTGGATTTTGTCTCTCCTTTTCTTTGGGAAAACATGCATTAATTCTTTTTGGTGCCATACATACATAATACTTATTACAATGAAAACCAGCAATTCTAATTAGTTTCATAAGGTCATAGAATCATAGAATTATTTAGGTTGGAAAAAACCTTTATGGTCATTGAGTCCAGCTGTAAAATGACACAGACCAGAAAAGACAGTATAGATATAAAACCAAACGTAGCTCTACTTGAAAGGGCATACCTCCACAGATGCCGGAGTAACAGTATAAATACCTCCAACGAACTCCAGAACCAGAAACAGGCTAATTGCATTTTCCTCCCTTTGAGAGACAATTCTTTGGAGCAAAGAACGTTCCTGTTTTGCTATCTAAAAAGTTCTTACAAAAAAAGGTTCTTAGTAAAGGCTACAGTTTTGTCAAAAGCTCAGGAAAGATATAATCAAAGTATTTAAGATTTCAAAAGGTCCTTAAAGCAGAGAAAAAAAAAGTATTGGATTATGGGTGTTGCAGAACACAGAATTCTATAAAATAATGGAGATATTAGCCTTACAAACTTCTGAGTCTATAGGATAAAGAACTCATACAGGGAAATTCATTCAGCAATATTTTTTTTCAACTGTTGTAATCATTCTTGCAAGCAATAATGTTTTACTTGAACTTTGCCTTTATCTTTACTAAAAAAGATACTTTAAAAAGATGCACTTCAGCACTGCAACTTTAGTTACTACTTTATTATTATTAATAACAATTATGATGATACTTAGAACAAAACAGCAAATTTTTAAGTATAAAAATATTAAACCTTGGGTAAAAAATATTTACATCAAGCAACTAGGATTTTATCTGTGGAATCAATGATATCAAGGATTTACCTCAGCTTCAATAATTTTATTTCTCCTAGGAACAGGAAATGCTTCCGTGAATTTAACTTTGAGGATACAGGTGAGACAAGCCTTGTTTTGAATGTTATTCAATGCATCTGGAAGGCTACTTATGAAAAAAAAAAGAAAAAAAAAAAAAGCAGTTTACTGGTGCACTAGAAATTCCTCATCCTCTTGAACTGATAAAACTAAAAATGTTGAGTATATTGAGACTGTTGAAGATTTAAAAGAAATTGCTCACAGAGCAGGAAGAAAACAGAAACTGTCAGATTATGTTAAAGAGTATCCACAAGGTAGGACAGCAGAAGTACAGTACACAGAAAAAGAAACACCAGACATAAATATAAGCAGGCATACAATTACTAATGAACATCAAACAGTGCTCATTCTCAGTATACTCCTGACACAAAAACTTTCTTTTGGGGATCCCTGGAGTATGAAATTATTCAGCCTCTGCTTGGAGAGTGAATTTAAATATGGGCAGTTTCCACTTAATATGTGCATCTGGCAAAGCATTGACATTCCAGGTATGATTATTAAACAGTTCAGTAAAGTTCAGCACAATTACAAACCAAGGCATGGGGAGGCAAGGGTTAACTTTAGATTGTTAATTTTGGTGCCTAAGAGCCAAAATCCCTATATAGTCATTGGCAAAACTGAACCAGAGCGAAGGGTTATTCAGAGGACCTACGCTATGGGCCTAGAGCAATCTCCACTCACTATGCAAGATGTGTAAGATAGATGGCTAGCATCGCTTTGTGTCAATACTCTCTATGGTACATGTATG
This sequence comes from Phaethon lepturus, assembly GCF_000687285.1. Taxonomy (NCBI): domain Eukaryota; kingdom Metazoa; phylum Chordata; class Aves; order Phaethontiformes; family Phaethontidae; genus Phaethon; species Phaethon lepturus. Next base: position 23,937 of record NW_010539813.1, read on the forward strand.
CTTTTGTTGGTTGGGGGTGGGGGTGTGCAGAAAAAAAAAAGTGACCTAGACATTTACGAATTTACATCAAATAATGCATTGCTAACATTTGCAATTAAGAAGTTATTAACCTGCTGTGTAGATGAAGGCAATAGCAAACATAAAAACCAACTGGTTTTAACCTGATTGGAGATACCGTTATCATGAAGAGACAGTGTAAAAATGTTTCTGTAAATATTTGAATAGTGTCTGAATTCAGTGCCTCTTCCAGCTCCTAACTCCAGTTCTGACCTAATTGGTTAGAAGGCTTGCATATGCCCAGGAAGGGGCAGACAGAAATGTCGGGTCTGGAAGTACTGTATGTTTCCCTTGTCACACACCAGAGAGTGCAGCAAAGGGAGGTTAGGCAAAATGCCCACAGTCAAGGACAGTGAGATATAAATAGGAACCGAAATGGGCGTAAACACTAACCCATTAGCTTGCTGAGAGCTAACTTCCTATGTTATCTGTCATTAGCCTTAGTGGGCTAAAGGTCCCATATTTCAGCATAAATATCTCTTACCCCTTTAAAACAAAAAAACAAGGATTCACTTAAAATTATAGACTCTGTTTTGCTCTGAGACACAGGTCCACTGGTAGAAGTAGAAAGAATAAAGGTCACGAGACATAATTAGAAATCATATGTCAGCTATGTAGGGTAGTGTCATTATCCCAATTTCACCAGGGAAGGAAGGAAGCAGCAGGGTTTCTAACAGGTAAACTGTAGAGTCTTCAGTGCAGCTACAGTGAGAAAGAGCAGTGCAGTTACAAACAATAAAAATAACTTGGTAAATGAAGATGCAAAATTTTCCAAAGGCTCAACAAGAAGGTTTCAGACAAGTACATTATGGAAGGAGATATCAAGATGCTAACTTTGGCATTACAGGTAAAACCAAAACAAGCAAAATTTTATTTTTAGCCCTCAAAAACAAAGTAAATAAGAGTTATTACAGCATATATCATGACTGAGTTGATTCTTTAAATAATATCTGCAATAACCAGGAAATATATTTGTATAAATGTCAAAAGATGACACCTAAAGAAATCTTTAAGAACGGTCTGTAATAGAGAAGAAACACATAAAATAAAAGAAAAATAAGAAATGCTCTCTTTGGCCAAGTTTTCCTGAGACCATACTGCATATAGTACATTGATTCATAAACTTTCAGATTATGTACCAAATTTCACGTTTCATCCTTTACAAGATGAAACAAATCAAATCAAACAAAATTTTAGTAGCTTCCGATAATGGTGCATTTCACCCAGAAGAAATAATGCAATAGAGATGCCCTATAACTTTATTACAAAGTCAAATACTTGTAGATGTGTTTGAGATAAAAATACCTATGAAATTTAGTCATGGAACTGCTAACACAAGAGTGCTATCACAAGCATTTTTTCAATAAAAGCCTACTCAGAAGCATCTTCTGCCCTAATGCACCACTGTATCTATGGGCTTATTGCATTAACTCAAGTTACTGTTGTAATAAGCATTCAGTTTAGTCTCTATAAATTCTGTCACTAACTCAGACTGTAAAGAATTTTTGCCACAGTACAATAGAAAATCTACTATTAATCACCAGATTATGCAAAATTATGCTCATGGCAATAATTCTCAGTTTAGCAAGCAAATTATCAATGGAAATTCCAGGAAAATGAGATTAATAGCATATCCAAACTGTTTAATATTCACTACTAAATTTAATATTTAGTTACTAAAATTCCCATTATAAATGCTTACAAATAACATTGTTTGTGGAAGTGTAAATATGAGCACTGTTATTCTGAAGATAGATCTTGGGTTTTGTGGTTTATAAAAGTGCTTGCAGTAAATTGTTTTGCACAATATTAATTAAAATAAAGAACATGACTTTTTCCTCTTAACTGAACTTCTTTAAGAGAGTAGCTTCAAAGCTACGAGACATAATTTTCACCTGTGAAAAAACAGTGCTCCTTATGAATAAGTAGCTACAAATTTACACATGAATCAGTTGAATTCAGAACTACCTCAACAAAATAAATCACTCTAACATTGAAACACTGAAAATTTACTGCAAACAACAAAGCAACATTAAAGGAGACTGGGGGAAACGTGTCACACTATGCATAAGTGATAATACAATTTGCTCAGACTGAACTTTGATTCATCTTTTTCTAAGGTAGTGATGAGCTTCAAAATACTGAAGTTTAAGTTAAACAGTAGAAAATTGTCCTTGTTTGATCACAGTGGAGAAGTTCAAATAGAGTGCTACTGTCTCACTGGCAAAAATTGTGAGGTGAAATGTTTTGAATATAAACAATCTGGCAGAATTTAACAGCAAGTTCTACATCCAAAGTTAACTTCCAGGTGAATCAGGAGACAGGAACAGGATGGACTTTGGTCTGGCAAAACCACTGGGGAAGAATCAAAGTAGTTCAATATGGAGAAGAAACTGAAACTCTCATGTGGAAGAGATGGGCAGCAGATCTCTACCAGCAAGAAAATCTCTAACAGCAAGCAAATCCCCCCTCTGTGGGACAGGTTTGCAGAGTCATGAAAAATTACTAATAAAGTTCTCTCACTGTTCAACTTTTTAAATGGTTAAAACAGCAGAATAAATTGCCGTTTCTTGGTTTTCTTCCTGATTTCTTAAATATTTAGATTTCATTTGATACTGAGAATCCATTTGTAAATAGTTTGTAACAAAGCTAATAAATTCTGCATACCTGTTTAGAGTGCTCAGGTAATTTCGATATGAACTGTTAATGAGTTCAACTGGAAAACAGCTTGTTAAAATCACAGCTAACAATTCTAATAACAGAACTTTCTGTCAATATGGTTGTTACATATTCACACTATTACTAGGGTTTGTAATGTGTATAACTTCTAATAATAAAAGTTTTGACCCATTATAATTTATGAAGCCATGGCATAATGACTAAAAATTTGAAGTATGACTAACATTTGCTTTCACCATTATATATTTTTAATTCACATTAGAATACTGATATATAAGTACTGGAAAATTTATCAGCCAATCAAACACTTGTTTTAAACGCAGAAAAATGATTTTGCTATGTACTTTTCAGGGAATGTAAAATCTGAGATGAATAAATAACAGCAAAAATTATGATAAATTAGTGAGTAACATTAATTGTAAAATGCTGCTGTAAAAATTAATTTCCCATACCTCACTGGATATCTAAAATTTATCTTCAGGTCTTCAGTATTAGGAAGGAATAATACTTTTTAGAAAAACACTTTTAGAAATATTTATATTGTACACTAGGTTACCTCAAAGTTATAATTTAAGGTTTTAGATAATTATGGATATTTTATTATGCTGCAAGATGGGAAACTGGTAACCAACAAAAATAAACATGAGATATAAATCTTCCTTTTGATTTCCATTATATATTTCATGAACTGCATGAACTCTGAAGAGAAAGCTGAACCAATACAGATCCTGCACACCAGTAAACACAATGGAATTTCTACCACATAAGCAGTTCTCTCCATTCCCAGGTTCCACAGCTGTTTGTTCCACTTCAAGCAGAAGTCTGAATGAGTAGGGCAAACGAGACTTAACCTTAAGGTTAACTATCCATTGGTTTAATTTTACATCAACAGTACTTTCTGTTGACTCAAAAAAAGAGTCTTATTTGAAAAATCATACATGTTTATGACTGATGTCCATATTTGCAGCATATTGTGATGAATGAAAATCCATACTCTATATTATAAAGTACTATATTTTCACTTGAATGGTTCACAAGTAATATGTAATTTAGCAGCACATCAAATACATCTATATGCCGTCTACAAAGACAAATTTATGCCTGTCTTCTGTTACTTGCTTCTCATACCCCAATATACCCCATGGTCTTCTCCTGTAATGTGGCGTGGCTTACCAGTGAATTCATCTTCAAGCTCTGATAATTTCTGAGATGTATGTTACTGGATATATAGGTTATATAGTGAAGAGACGGAATTTGTAAGTAAGAATATAATTATTGTCAGTAGACTAAATAGTGACTGCACAGTAATTTATAAAAAGACATATTTACTAATGAAATACCAAAATGCCTTAACCTCTACCACAAAAAAGAGTGTAAGATTTAAAGCTTGTTTAAAATTAGATGTTCTGATATATTTTTTTCAAACAGATCTATAATTTGATATTCTACTGTTAAATAAAATGAAAGAAGATAGTGGACTTTTTTTTTCTTTGATGATAAAGAAAAATAAACCTGGGCTAGAATTCAAAGGCTCATTTGAAAAGATCTATTTTTCATTCATATCTGGTTTCTTTTTTATATTTTTCTTCTTGGAGGTAATTTCAGGCAATAATTTGTTCTTGTACAGAGTTTATAGGTACTTTTATAAAAAGCAGGGAAAAAAAGAAACCCCACTGATAAGATCAACTAAGGTTGCTTTGGAGCAAAAGCAGGAAT
>NW_010539813.1:28419-37980 GCF_000687285.1 Phaethon lepturus
AATTTCACACAGGGTATGTAAGTATGCTGAATGGTACAAATGCAGCAACCTCTCATTTCACATAGATGCATCAAAACTTACTGGACTTCTTGTGCATGAGCTATGCATTTTGCTTAGACATGTTGATCCCACATGTTCTTGGAATTTCTGGGCATCTAGCTAATCTGAAACATGTACAACCCTTCTATCGTGTTTCACTATGCAGGATGGATGAACCTTCTCTGTCATTCTAGAAGTTTCCTCTTTCAGTCTCCTCCTTTCTATTCTGTCTAGCAGCCCAGCTCTTCTCTGGACCATTCTAATACTAATTATTTTCAAGCTGTGTAACTTGAATATTAAGGTCTTCGCAGGCTGTTAAGCAACAATATTGATACTTTCCTATTTCATCTGGAAACACCTTCCCTAACATATTTCAAAATAATATGTAGTGTCCCAACAACTATAGCATACCGACAACTCTGCTCATTCCGTCATCAAAGTTATCTCCTTGATCTATTAAACATTTTGTAACTGAGGAGTCTTCTTCTCTATAAAAGATAGTTATTACTTTCCCATGTACATGATGCTCATGCATTACTGCATTTTAACCTAATTCATAATTTCATTCTTCAAAATTATCCAGGACTTTTTACAAAATGATGGATCTTCCTCTACACATGATGTCCAAATTTGTGTTCACTGAAGCTTTAATACTTCATATATTGTGCTACAGTGTTACAAAAAATATATATTGAACACTTTTGACCTCATGAAAAATTCTTCTAAAATTTAATTAATAATTCTACTAACTTTCAAGTAAATTAGATTTAAATTCCCTCTCAGACACTAATTCAGATTCATAGACAGGTTGAAATTACCTTTTGTACTACTTGCAATTTTAATTATTTGCCGTTCTGTGCAAGGCCTGATTCATCACTGGCAGTAATACTTGTGTTCTGCATTACTTAATCCAGTTTCTTGTTTTGCAACAAAGAGGCTAGACTCACATGAAATCCTCAGGAACTTGAAAGAAGACTTCTGATAATCAAAAAATCAGTAATTAAAGAGTTAACATATCAGAAAAATCAGGGGACAAACAAGAAAAGGAGAACAAGAATATGAGACAAACATAAACAATCAGGAGAACAACATTATTATTATATATATTTGTAAAGGAAGATACACCTAGTAGAAAAATAAGCCTGTTCTACCATATTCTTCTGCATGACTTCAGCTTGCAGTCCAAAGTTCATAATATACATAAGATGCACTACAATTGCAGTTGTTATCTTAATCATCATTCTCTAAAATATTTGAGCTGTGTATTTATTTCATCTTTGCAATGTGTTTTGTCCTCGTGGTTTCTTTCTAGCTTAATACAGTACTTATTTTATAGCTGTCTCTCTGATACTCCTGTGACAGGCAGCACTTACTTACAGAATTAATGATAGGCTGCTTTGCTGTTTCAGCAGTTGGTGACTGACTGATGTTCAGACCTGTCTTCTGAATTTTTGTCTCAAATGAATTTTAGTCAGGTTTGCTGATAAGATGTTCAATTTCGATGCCAATATCAATGCCACTAAATGTCTTCCAAATTATGAAGCTAGCTAAACAACTAAATTTGTGTTTTCTTTTCTCCCACTAAATCCCTGCCCCATTTCTAACACACATATACACCGAGTAGCTCTATCTGCACACATTATGATTTTCATAAGAAAGGCCAAAGCAGCTCAATCGAAAATATTTTAGTTCCATAAAAAACAGATTCATTTTTTTTCTAAAAGGCAGATAACCAGTTATTATTTAAATCACTGGTAAAAGCAATAGCAGTTTAGTATAGCCCTTGCAAACCAAGATACTCAGATACAACTGGATTAGCCAAAAGTTCATGTTTCTTTCTAACCACTGAGGAAATTAAAGTACAGGGAAGTTAATGTCTTTTGAGATAATAGCTGAGACTGTAACTTCTTCCTTTGAGTCAGTCTTGGAGTAGATTTCTGTGGTCTCAACCTTACACAGAAGTCAGAGGTAAGATTGAACATGAATATACTTTTTTCCAGGCTAAGCACTAAGAAATATATTAGCAAATCTATGTTTCTGATAGACAAAATAAGTAGGGTCAGACCAACAAATGTATAATTTAGCCACAATCTTCAAATTTGATGGAAACAAAGAACCTAAAATCATGTGCATCTGGCCTTACCATTCAAAGATAAAGTGTATGACAATAAGAACAAATGAAAACCAGAAGTAAAAAAGTTCCACATATGTAGTCCCAGCATGTTAAATGATGAGGCAGGAAATCATTTCTCTAACACAGTTTGACTTTAGACATGCCCTTCAAATACTGAAAATACAAGTGCAAACTAAATCAGAATAGCTTCCTGCACTGCATTAGTTATAGGGACAATATTGGAATTACTGGGAGGGAAATCTGAGCTGTGTTATGCAGAAGGTAAGACTACAAGATTATAATGGTCCTGTCTGATTTTGAAATCTATGAAGCTATGAATAATTGAAATATCTTTGCAGGATAAACAGAGAAACTGGAATGCAACATTTGAGCAGGCAAAAAAAGTTTTTCACCTCGCCCACAAAATAAAGTTAAGCAAGATTTGCAAATATCTGCGAAAAAATAACATTTAAACAGTGAATAGTTGTTTTCACAACCTTACCATGGCCAATATAGCTGGTTTTGATGTTTCAACCTACTTACTACAGAGACCCATTCAGGAGTATAGCTGTATGGAAATCTGATTAAAACAGGACATTCCACTTGGCTGAAGATTTTTCCTCTGTTTGCAAATGAACACAGTAAAAAGAACTGTGAAATAGCTTATTTGGTAATTGACTTATAGATCCTTGACCCTAAGAATGTGAGGCCATGGTTACATGTCCACTTTAATCTGGCCTCAGCCCAGGATGCTGCTGAAGAGGAGTGTCCTTCCAGTATCCTGTTCCCATCCCTTGAGAAGACTGATGCAGCTCACCAAGTGGCCTCACAAGTGCTAGTGTCAGCATAATGGAGTCTGGGGGATCACGTAGCTGTGGCAATTGGAAACACAGGACTGAATTTATGTCAGACTTAAGTAATTCCATAATCAGTGTCTAGGTCTCTACCAGTTCAGTTGACTGAAAAGCCTAAGATGATAGCTCAAAGCATAAGTATGCTTACTTTCTAACTCATACTCTGCAACTTGTACAGTGGAGTTTTAGGTCATTACTTTCATACTTGTGACCCAAAGATTTTATTCAGTTTAGCGATTCCTTCATTACAATTCACACTGCATTGTTGCACAGACTCAGAAAGCAAGCTGCTGAATACAAACATTTGAATTAGAAAAGTCAAAGTTTGTAAATAAATCCTTTATATGCAAACACAAAGAGAAAATAAACACTCCTGTCTTTGGCCTCCAAAGGAACTCTGTCTTGTGTGTTATTAGAGATAGAAAAATGTTAAGAGTTCTATCAAATTACATGTTTTTAACTAAATTCATATCACAATAAAAAAGAATAATGTATTCTGTGGGGAGAAAAATTATTTGAATTTTGAAAAGGAAACCTTGAAAGATAATGTACAAAAGAGTAAAGATGAAGATAATTTTCTCCCATCAGCCTTTAAAGGACATACAGGAAGTGAAATGGTCTCTTCTCCCAAGTAACTAGTGATAGAATGAGATGAAATGGCTCACGTTGTGCCAGGGGAGGTTTAGACTCGATATTAGGAAAAATTTCTTTACTGAAAGAGTGGTCAAACATTGGAACAGGCTGCCCAGAGAGGTGGAGGTGTTCAAAAAACATGTAGATGTGGCACTTCAGGACATGGTTTAGCGGGCATAGTGGTGTTGGATTGACGGCTGGGCTTGATGATCTTAAAGATCTTTTCCAACTTTAGTGATTCTGTGATTCTGTGAAATAGTTTTCTCAGGATCCAAATTCTCTGCATGTAGGAACCTATTAGCTATGCTAATAGTGATTACTACTGTCCAAGAGTACATCATGAAAGACCTCCAGGATCCTCATAAACCATTTAAAGTCTTTTAAACTACAAAGCTGAAAAATATCAAGCAAAAGCATCTCCAGGAGAACTGCAGTAATGTGTCCATCAGATCATTAGAGGTTTTTTACATTCTTGTGTCCCATCTCACTAAGAGCCTGGGTGGTTCCACAGCAGCTGTTGCTCCTTTTGGAGCATTTCTTGAGAGTCAGTGAAGAGTCATCATCCCTGATCTGAAAAGGCACTTAGTTCACTATTACTATATTCATGACAAAAATATTTACAGGGCCATGGCCACTGTACTAGTTGCTGTAAAGAGTAGAAGGCAAAAAGCATGGTCCTGATATTACACTGAATCTCCATAATCTTTTGTTTTCATAGCCTTTTTATGTGTCCATGAGCTCCTCTAGACCTCTCTACTCCATGTTTTTAGATCATCTATCATTAGGTGGTCAAATAAAACTAGATGCTGATTCCCACAGCTATGTTTTTCCACAAAATTTATTTTGACATCCATACATAGGGTAAACACTATCTGTGAGCCTAAACAAAAACAAAAGCTCCCTTTTGGTCCACAAATATAACTTGTAGAAATTTATATCTAAAGGGAATCAGCAATATTTCCTCAGCCGCAGAGAAGTAAAAATGTACCCATTGAGTCTGCTCATTTGAAACTAGGAAAGTGCTTGCTACAATCTTTCATCTATTTCTATGCATAGTTGTTAATTTTTAAATACACCAAAACAGCAAGAGGACAGAACAGTCAGTCCTGTCAGATCCAGAGAAAAAACACATTAGTCACTTCCTGAAGTGTGGCTCCTTATTCCAGACCTCCTATGGTTTATTTAACAAAGTCAGTGCTTTGCTTTTTCTCTTTGGCCCAGATGCTGTGCCTCAAACTCCATCTCAGATAACTGTGTTCATGTCAACTTGCCAGAGAGAAGCAAAAGTGGAGTACCGTCCCTAATGCTCCACTCTACCACAAAACTCCATCTTCCTAGCCACAAACCGATTTTGTAGCCCTTCCTGTTATAGGTCTGTCTTAGGGATTCATTTGCTCTGTGAACATGGGCACACAGAGGAATCAAAGCCATGGACTTGCTATCCCAGTGTTGACTTTGTGGAAAGTACTGCATGGAAATACTGCATGGAAACACATAATTTACCCCATCCTGCAGAGTGCTTATAGCTGGGACAGGAAAGGCTTTTAGAGCTGTCTCAGCAATGGTGTAGAGGTTGTATAACCCTTTTCTAATGTTCTCCAAACTCTTCTTTGCTTTTATGATAGAATCTATTTCATTTAAAATCTCTTGTACAGAGTTTGTGCGAGAAAGGCTAAGAGTTTATTCCTCCAGCCCTGACAGTGTGTAAAGCCTCATGAACTTACTTCATGAAAGTAGGTTTACCTTCATGAGTAAAGTTTCAGAAAAAGATTTTATTGAGCCTCATTTTCATCTTTCAGATTCAGGAGTTTCCCATAAATACATTAATGGATTGCAATGGGCATTCTTTTTCAGTACTTTCCCATTGTTTCTGATTATAAGCATGGTTTTGATAATAAAAGAGCTGTCCCATAGGTTTGATCTCCTAGATACATTATCTTTGTAATGAAACAGCATCTCTTTCTCCTTCCTTCTCAAGTGCCTGTTCCACATCAAGTTTGTCTGCCCGTCTTGCCCTACTTTCTTCCAAATTCTTCATCTGGCAGTGGCTCCTCTGCACTGTTCCAAGGTTTTTCTCCCCTTGAGGCATTACTATTTCTTGACAAATTACTGCGATAAAGAAAAATGTCCCTGCAGAAATTTGTACACTGTAAGACTGGATGCCTCAGAATACCAGAACAAAATTAATCAAAAAATATTGACTCAAAATGACAAAGCATTAGTATTTGGAAGTGTATGTGGGTATCTATAAGAAAAAAAGAAAATTAAATGTATTTATGCATATAAATTATAATGTAATATGGAAATAATGTAACAGAACTTCTACTGTTACAAAATTTTGAGTTGAAACAGTAACTTTGATACACTTAAACCACAATCCAATAAACTTCCTGACATGGAATATTATCTTACTAATTGACTGTACAGAATTATGCAGGGAGTAGAAGATTACTTTGTGAAAATAAATAAATGAATGAAATGTATACTAAACCTTTTCATTTGCAACCTTAATTCAAACAGAAAATATTTGCATCATGTCAAAATATTCATAGTGGAATAACATTTGCTGCAAAATGGAAATGTACTACGGGATGATCAATGGGGGAGGAAATAAGAGAAAATATTTTTTTTAACTACCAGTTTCAAGGTGAGAAACATGCTAAGCACTCTGTTACTAAATTAGTCATTATGTGAGATCACATGAGGGAATGGCACCTAGGCTGAAAGAGAACAACAATTTAATGCTCAGAAGATGACCTGTCAGAACAAAGAACAATACAGCATTCCGGTTTCATAAAAATACCACAGAAAGGAACTGATAGTTTGAAAACTATTGCATTCTAGCTGAAAAATAAAGCTTGAAACAAGCAAAGCAGAAGTAAATTTTAACCCCTTAGACAATAAAAGTAGAAAGTATTTTTTTGCAGCAATTATATTATTAATATGCAAGACAAGAAAAGCCTACATCAAAAATTATCTTTACATCTGTCTCGATCTTCTGTCCTTCTTTTGGCTTGATATACCCCGTTTTATACCTATTCCAGAAACTGCAAAATAGAGGTGTGTGATAGGCTGCGTAGTTATATTTAATTTCTTTGTCCCATACTAGTTGTAAAGATCTGACATGGTAGTATCTGCCATGACCCATGGGAGACCATCGGATAGCCTCTCAACTGTCACAAGTTCCTTCTTTCAGCACTAACAAAGTTTTGTCTTGGGTCTACAGTGCAGATGAAAAATATCAACAATTTCTCTAGGCAAGCTTCAGAAGGACAAGAGTGAGTTTTTCCTTTGCCTTAAATACCCCTAGTTCATTGAGCAGTGGAAGCTAGGCTGTCATGCCTGAATGAAAACAGGTTGCACACCAGCTATATATGTTTGCTCCTTTTCCAGTAGTTTAAAATAATCAGCCTTCACAGATGGATTTATGGAAGAGAGGCAAGGAGATGCATCCCTCTCTCTCTCTGCCCAGACTGCAGGTGTAGGAACTCCCTGTTTAGCATCTCTGGTTCTCTCCTACGTCCCAGTCATTACGTAAAGATAGTTACAGAGTGGATGGTAGGGATACTTGTCTCTCACAGCAAAAGAAGCCTCAACATAGTAGTCACATATCTAAGCACAGCTGCAAACTTACAGTTCTGTCATTCACAGTCAGGCTTCAGCCACATAATTTTTACTAAGAATACGGCCAAATTTTTATTTCATTAGTGAAATAGTGACATTTCTTTCATTTATTTCTTTATTACACTATACACCAGCACTGGAAAGACATCACAAAAAGCTTCATTAAGAACATAGTATTTCTCATACCCTCACAATTAGCTGTAAATTAGCTGTAAAACTTTTACTTAAAACAAGAAGCATTGCAAGTATTTTACTACAAATAACAGCTAGGCATGTACTCTTTAATTGGTGTGTATGTCTGCTTCCACAAACAGAGCATCATTTGGTCTCTGTATGCTTTTTTATTCTAAGTGACAGATGTAGCAAAAAGAACTTTTCCCTTTGGCTGAGATAGATGATGAGGATTGTTGCTGTTAGAGAACAGTCATATTAAGACTGCATAATTAAATTTGACTGAAAATCTCTCCCAGTTTGCTGCATCCTACTACCTAAAATTCAACTTCTAGTTGTATTAAATAGTATTAAAGATATCAGCTAATAGGCCATGTAGACATATGCTTTCCGAGGAGCACCTTCTGCAATGATTATGTATTTTGTTACCTACATATTCCTCTTCTTCCTTTCTGTTTTTTCCTAGGTGTATTTCATAACGTCAGTTTTCACACAACCTTACAGTTTGGCTACTAGCTTCCTAAATGACCAACTTGTTCCACACACTCTTTTTTTCCCTTGAGATGATCTGAACACTCTTGCCAATTGTCCTCAAGTTTGTGCAGAACTCTCAAATATTAGAAACTCATTTGTTATCCACAGTTAATTACATATAAGGCAGTTTCATTGGAGAGAACTTTATTTCTTGGTTTTCTCAGTGCAGAGACATGGATGAGCCAAGATACTAACATGATTTGAGAATGGTTTCGTTGCATGGAATGCTGTGATATTACAGATGGTGGCATGACATGAAATAACATAATATAACAGCTTTTTATTTAAAAAAAAAAGTTTTCCCAACTGTATTCTCTTTTGTAATTGGATATACTGGATCTAAAAAGCTCCACTGTATAAACACAATGAATTCATTGGATTTACTGTTTACTACAACTCAAAAATGAGGCAAACACTGTGACAGGTATTTTAGGATTAGCATCTGTATGCTAGATGGTTCAAACATTAATGAGGACATTATGTTCATGCAAAATTTCATACTCAGTTATGAGATTTCTGCCTGTGCTATTTGCTAAATTGACTCACAATTCTACCTGCTGTACAGTATCAAAATGTATATTCACTAATTAGTTCTCATTAACTCGAAAAATGGAGACCCCTCCACATACAAAGCCCTTGTGACTTGCAACACAGGAAGAACTGCTACTTCTATTTCATAGAAAGGCACTATTCAACACTGATATCTATGGAGGTGAGAGAAAGTTACAGAAATAGATATTGTTTTAATACAACATAGTATTGTATTGTCTGTTCTGAACAATAGACACAAACCAAGAAGCTCCAGGTTATGTACTTCCACCGCACCGCATATAGCTTTCACATGGGTGAAATACAACTCCATTCCACTGGAGCCTGTGCTAGCTTTGTCTGGGATAGAGTTAATTTTCTTCATGGTAGCTAGTATGGGGCTATGTTTTGGATTTGTGCTGAAAATAGTGTTGATAATATAGGGATGTTTTCACTATGGCTAAGCAGTGCTTACACACAGTCAAGGCCTTTTTGGCTTCTCATACCACCCCATCAGCAAGTAGGCTGGGTGTGCAAAATAAGTTGGGAGGGGAGACAGCTGGGACAGCTGACCCCAACTGGTCAAAGGGATATTCCAGACCATATGATGTCATGCTCAACATCTAAAGCTGGGGGGAAGAAGAAGGAAAGGGGTGTTGTTCAGACTTATGGCCAAGTCTTAGTCTTCCCTAGTCACCATTACACGTGATGGAGCCTTGCTTTCCTGGAGATGGCTGAACACCTGCCTGATGATGAGATTCCTGAATGAATTCCTTGTTTTGCTTTGCTTGTGTGTGTGGTTTTTGCTTTACCTATTTGTGAGTAATTGCTGAGGGGTACTTTGGAAATTTACCCTCTAAGAACAGCCTTGAAACCAGGTGGAATGTAGCACTCATGTACAACAGGTCTGTGCCATGGAGGTTCCCTGGACGGCCCTGGATGTTGGCAACGTCAGGGGCACCTGGTGTGCTGACTCTGGGAGAGATTACATGGAGGGTGGAGCAGAGTGGAGACATCGCAGCCATGCTCTGTGGACAGGGGAGTTTAAGGATGCACAGTATGTAC
>NW_010539814.1:0-62090 GCF_000687285.1 Phaethon lepturus
CTGTGGCGACAATTTGCTGGCGAGCGGACGGCCTGAGGAGGCGGGGAACCCAGGGTGCCAGCGGCACCGCTGAAGGTAAACCCTGCAATCAAAGGTGGGCGGGGAAGGAAATTAAATTAGTGATAATTTGTGTGGAAATGGAAGTGAAATAACTTGACTGTAGTACTGCGCTTCGCGCTCCTGGTCTTGGAAGCCGCAGGGCGTCGCGCTGGGTGAGGTGCAACTGATATGGGAGGAAACAAGATGGCGCCCAGAGCTGAGGGGAGCAGTGTGCCTGGGGCCGGTTGTACCTCGTCGTCAAGGCCGAGGGGTGTGCGATGGCAGTGGCAGTTGCCACAGCGAAGTCCGGTGGGCTGCTCCACGTTACAAATTTGCAGGTTCTTGAGGAAGAATGGGCAGTAGCGCTCTCACAGGGTTGAATTAAAGTCATAAACTACAGGCTGGCAGGCGATACAAGTTTTACTCTCCTTGTTCTTGGGTTTTGCAGTACTTAGAAATTTAGCCATCATTTCTTTTAACTAATAACACAAAGGGCAAAAAGAAATAGTAGAGATAGCAGAGCCTGGGTAAGAATAGCAGCATTGGTTGAATAAATGAAAGACAGATGGCAGTTCTCTCAACACCACCCACCTGCACCCCCCCCAGTCGTGAAGTATTGGGATCACAAGCTGGTGTTAGGGCCACCACCAGAAATGCACACCCAGGTGGTCATGGGTTGGTGTGGTCACATCTTTACTTACAAAGTAACATGACTCATATGCAAATAATGATACTTGCTATACTTTCCCAACTGTGCTTAAAGTGTGTAATTTAACATACTTTTTTTTAAGCAGAAAAGTATCTGAAACCTTTGTGTTCTTCAGAGTGTGAAAAATTGGCCTTTCCCCAATGTCAGGTGTACTGGTTTTGGCTGGGATAGAGGTAACTTTCCTCATAGTAACATGCATGGTGCTGTGTTTTGGATTTGCGGTGTCAACTGTTGATGGCACAGGGATGTTCAGGTATTGCTCAGCAGTGCTTGCGCAGCATCCGGCCTTTCTTGTTTCTCAAGCTGCCCCGCCAGCAAGTGGGCTGGGGGTGCACAGGAAGCTGTGAGGGGGTACTGTCAGGACAGCTGACCCCGACTGACCACAGGGATATCCCACACCAACTGTGTGGCCATCTCGCACAGCATATAAAGATGGGGGACAGAGGAGGAAGGGGAGACTGAATTCAGAGTTGTGGCATTTGTCTTCCCGAGTCACCCTTAGGTGTGATGGAGCCTGGTTGTCCTGGGTATGGCTGAGCCCCTGCCTGCCCATGGGAAGTGGTGAATGAATTCCTTCGTTTGTTCTGCTTGCGTGGGTGGGTGGCTTTTGCTTTACTTGTTAAACTGTCCTTATCTCAACCCATGAGTTTTCTCACTTCTACCCTTCTGATTCTCTTCCCTCATCCCACTGTGGGGGAACAAGCCAGTGGCTGTGTGGGATTTTAGCTGCATACCAGGGTTAAACCACAACACCAGGTTATTGAGCCATCTATGAGGTAATGCTGATGTAAGGGTTTTAACGTTCATATGCCTAGCCAGAGACCATGAATGTTTCTCTTCCCAGTTTATAGTGCACTCAATGAAGGCTGTTTCTGCCTGTGTGTTAGAGTTTCTAGCATCTTCTGGAACTCCAGGTTATGGAATGAAACAGAATTCAGTGATGGTAATTAATTCTTCCTGACCTTTGTGTTATCTCCAGTTTGCCTAAATGATGTAGGTGTTACGATACAGCTGTTGAAAATCATTTAGACACTACAATAGAGCTAAGAGCAACACTAAAAAAATTCCCAGAATTCAAGATGTCGGATTTCCTCAATCTTGTCATCAAAATGTACTGTAGGTTTGTTTCTGACACTGGTGTTCTGTCTACTTGTTTTGACTATGTTACTTTAGAAACAAGGTATCCGGGGAGAGCAGTTTGTGTGACTGTACTCTATAGGTACAAAGTTTGAGGTATGTGCATGTAAGTATGATGCTGCACAAGGACTGCATTTCATGAGGTTGTATAGGCTGACTAAAGTGGTGCTACTTTTACCTTTTTGTTTTCAGCACATTAGCTTTCCATAACGGAGAACAAATGTATCCTTTGAAATGGAAGTCAAGAACAATACTGCATGATAGCATTGTTTTTTTAAAAGTTGTGCAGATAAACATGTTCTATTTCTTATGTTGCAGGAGTGACATAAAGAAGCAGAAAAAACAGTATTAATGATGTTTTTTTAGTTGTGTCATATGAATATTTGGAAAATGCTGGGGCAGGTTGAAGTCAGGTGGGTGCTGGTTTTCTGAAAGGTTTGCTTGATGGCCTCCAGGAGCCCACAGACCCCACGCAGGCATCTGGGCTCACCAGGACTGAGGGCGTTCCTTCCCCTGGCAGTGCTGACGTTCAGTACGGTCTTGGCTTCAGTGAGGTGTAAACCTGAGATTTTGTTCTCATCCACGCAGGTAGTTGATCACTGGGCCAGTCCTACATGTTGGTGTTTGCATGGTTTCTGCCCACCTTACCTAATGTGTATTCAATTGCATCATGTAAAATGAAACTTTGATTCAGGGAACCAAGAGCCTTTTATTTTTGGTCAACTTGCTTAAAACCTGTTTAGAGAAGTCATGTAAGGAAAGGGTACAAATTCCAGACCCTGCAAAAATGAAAGTTGATTTTATAGTAACAAACTCCCAGCTGTATTCTGTTACTGCTGGACTGTTTAATTAAAAAGGAGATACTACTGCCATGTCCTCCTCCTAGGGCAGGACAGGGAGAGCGTGCATGCACGTGTGTGTGTGTGCACACATCTGCAAGTGTGCACACTAGTTGGAGAAAGCGAGAAACGATGTTTTTAGATTATTCCCTTTGTAACAGAAGTGTTCATCTTAAAGCAAGTCAGAGTCTCTTTTTTTTGCTAGTGAAAATACTGTGGAGTTGCTAGAAGGGAAAAAACCACCACAAAACAAAAAAACCCTTAGCTTTTGAAAACTTGTCTATACAAACTTTTATATAAATTGCTTGTCATGCTCTCTTAAATTGCAAAGACCTCTGTGAGCTATGATGGGTTTAGACCAGAGTGAAAGTCAAAGATTTTAAGAGGTCATACCAGTTGCTGGTGCTGTGCCTGCTAGATGCCTTTTCCAGACACATGCTGAAGCTACACTAAACAGAATGTGGTGCAGAGTCTTAATTCTGTGCACAGGGGAATTGCGTAGTGCAAGCTGGAACTGTATAGCTTAGAAAACACTGATGGCATCATCTGCTTCCCTAGAAAACTCAGTTCTTCAAGAAGTGCTGCTTCAGCAGCTCACCAAAAGGCCACTTTTTTATTTTGATCCTTTGTTCAGGCATTGTGCAGGTGGTGGAAACAAGCTATGCAAACCTACAAAGGAATGAATTTCTAGCTGCTGCACCTGCACCAGTGAGGCTGTAACTGCTGCTATGGGTGAGGTTGTGGCCACTCCAGAGAAGGGAATGGCCAGCAGGCGAGATAGTCCTGAGGCTCCCCCTGCCCCACGCTGCCAGCAACAGTGCAAGCAGTCATCTTCCTTTGAAGATTATTTATGCATTATAAATGATTGCAATACAGTTTTCCAGCATTTATTGTAACTTTAATAATGCAGTCATCTTTTGCACAAGACCTGAATCCCAACATTTCCACTTCCCAAGTGCTCTACAGTAGGGTCTTGTTTCAGCTTTCTCCGTTGATTAATTTTGAATTAATTTTCTGCACAGTCACTTCTAGATGTCAGGTGTGCAGAATGTGTTGGATCCCAGGGCCAGGTTCTTAGAGGCTCATAGAGGGCAGCAAAGCTGGTGAAGAGCTGGAAGGCATGTCCTGTGAGGAGTGAGTGGCTGAGGACTCTGGCTGGTTTGGAGAAAAGGTGGTTGAGGGGTGACCTCATGGCGCTCTGCAGCTTCTGGAGGAGGGGGGACATGAAGAGGGAAGTGCTGAGCTCTTCTCCCTGGGATCCAGGGACAGTGTGGGAATGGTTCAAACCTGCCTCTGTCCTAGGAGGTTTAGACTGGACATTTGGAAGCATTTCTTTATTGAGAGGGTGGTCAAACACTGGAACAGGCTTCCTGGAGGTGCCTCGAGCCTCTTGGTGTTCAAGAGGCATTTGGACAGTGCCCTTAATGCCACGCTTTAACTTTTGGCCCTGAAGTGGTTGGACTAGATGATTGTTGTAGGTCCCTTCCAACTGGAACTATGCTAATACTATAGAAAGCAAAGGTAGTTGAAGAGCATTATGTTCTTGATGGTTTTCCTGTCTCCTAGGCCTGCATTTTATGCTATTGCTCCAAGTTTCTGGGCATACATGTATATTGGATCTCTGACAGATGAAGTAGGGGACACATGATGGTGCCATTTATCTCTACAGAACAGAAAATTTAAAGTGCTGCAGGTAACAGATGTAGTTTCTTTGACAAGAATGACATTAAGAAATCCCACTAAGCTGCAAGTTGTTAAAGAAAAATTGAAGCTTTTTTTAGTAAGGATTTAAAAGCATTTTATTGATTGTTGTCCTATAAAATCATAGAAGTCTTTAATTCCTGAAGAACTGTGTCCAACAATAGGAAAAATGTCTTTAAAAAATTACACTTTTTTTTTAAAAACTAGGTATGAAATATATACACTGCATTAAAAAAATCTGAATAAAATTAATGTCTGGATTTATACATTCAGTTGTGTTAAACATCTCCTTGTGTACAATAAAATTTGTTAACATATTAGCAGTATTTTTACTGTTAAATAAGTCTTTGTTCAATTTACAGTTTATCTCATCAGTTCACTTATAAATTAATTTACAAGGCTGTATAACCACTGTCAAGGTAAGTGTTCTTGTACAATTATTGCCTTCCTAACAGATTTTAAATTGTTAGAGATACATCTTTATAAACATCCAATTCATTGACAAATTGCATCAACATATTACACTATATAAAACAATATACAGCCCCTTTAAAGAAGATGGGGAATACAATGTGAAGAAAGGCTTTGTACTACACGTTTTTCCCTCATGTTTATTGAACATGTATTCTACCCTGCTGAGTTATCAGCTGGTCCTTAAGAAGGTGAATGTTTATAATACAAACTGTCACACCTATATACAGAAAAGATGCACTGCTGTTTACTTTGTTTTTGAGTGCATTGTTCACACAACATTAAAGTGGGTGGGTTTTTTCTGTGAAATTCCAAAGCTAAACTGTACATGCAAAAATTTAGCAGGTGTTGTGTGTAGTGCAATTGTGAGAAGCCTTCTCTAAAGCAGAGAAGAGCATGTGTGAAGCAGCACCACTGCAAGCTCCTCTGAAAGTAGGTAGTCCTTTATGAATTACAGGTGACACAACTGGGAAGTATCCCATTCACATACTCCCTGGTACTGCGAATGTAACACTGCTCTTTCTTAGGAGCAGGAAACCCCCAGTATTGCTGTTCACCTCCAGCTCAATGGATTGTGTGAGTTTCTGGTGTTCAGACTCCCATGTTCTGGTGTTCAGACTCCCACCATGCAGACTGCTACATGGAGTTCTGCTTCTGAAAGTCACAGATGGGAGAAAGAATTTGTAGAGAGGCAGGGATGGAGAAGTAAAGTTGAAACTGAAATCTGAGTCAGAAAGATGCATGGCTGATCTCCAGGGCCTAGGAAACTACTTCTAGTTGAAATCTACTGCTCGAGCCAGGTTTCAGTTCAGAGCTCTTAAAACAAAAAGGGATGAGTATCCGAAACATCAGTGTGCTGTTACTGAATCTTTTGCATTGGTGACCCACATCTTCCACGCAAGAGCCATAGGGCATGCAGCCATGCCCCACTGACAGCCATTAGTGCAAATCCTGTAGTGTAGTATGAAGAAGTAAAAACAGTCTACACATTGGTTTCAAGTCCAAGTAAGCGTCCCATCCGTTCCATGTTCTTGTCAATTGTGGCACGACATGTGATTTCTTTAGCACACTCCATAGGAAACCAGCCTCTTTCGCCATCCCGCAGTCGTTCCCCTTCATACCAACCTGCAAGGGTGAACAGACAAGGAGGAACAAACCTTTTCAAGGAATATTAAAGGTACTTTGTCAGAACTGTGTGTTTTGCACCTGAGATGACACAGCTGACAGTCATCACCTATATTATACATTTACCTTTGTAGTGAATAAAGTATCATCAGATTAAGATAGGTTCGGCAGAATTTTTTTTTATACAAGCAGACTAGGAATACTATGTAAAAATAAGCATTATATTAACTGAGTGTAAAAAATCTTTAATATTGTAATTCAAATATAGTTTGAAATACTATAAAGAATATACTATCACTGCAATTTAAAGAAAGTAATGCAGCACAATTGACAGGATTTTTGATTTCATATGCAATATTGAATAACGTCATTAAGTTAGGATTTAGTACTTCAGGTGCTGACAGCTTCAAGCACTGAGTCAGCATGTTATGAGATATTAGTAGAATCACTTGCAGGTCTAGGCAAGAATAGATTTTGATCTCAGGGTACTTGAGATGCAATGGAAAACTTGGGCAAGAGCACTGTGCTAAACCCCTATACTTAACAGGCAGTGAAGCAGGGTGTATGACACAACTAATGATGTGTATGTTCCTCTTGGACAAACCTGGTGCGCGCTCACCAGAATGCCTGCGCTCCATGTTCTAGGTAGAATTCAGTTTCTTATTTGTGGATGTTCCACAGGTAAAAACCAGCCAGCACACACTTTCTGCAGCTATTTATACTAATTATGGTAGGCCGTGAGTTACTTTGAACATCTGTTGCCTGAACAGAGGCTGTCCTTTAGAAACCTGAACCAAAGTGCTCATGTTCTTTTAGGAAGCTAAAGCTTTATTCATTGTACATCCAATGCTATTAGTAAACAAATTTTTCTAGCTGGATTCACCTGCAGGGGGGACAGATGGTTACCAACAACAAAATTCTCACTCACCATCATTTACTTTTTGATAAACCAAAACAACATCAGCAACTTGAAGAGACAGTTCATCTGCCTGCTTTGCTGTGTAACTTCTGATGATCTCTACCTGAGTCAAAGCTGTAGAAGAAGTAAGTTAGGCTGAATTAAACAATTCACATAACAGAGTATCTTCCTCCATCTTAAGAGTATACTCCCCCCCAAAAAAACCCCAAGGGAGGCAGCAAATTATGAAAGCAGCTTCCTACCTGAGCAATTACAGACAAACAAACTTGGGATAAACATACACGGGAAGGGGCCTTGCACTTTTGCTAACAGATTGAAACAACTGACCAAACCAGTGCCAATGATCGCAAATGGCAATTACTGCATGAAACAGAACTCCTCAGAGAAGCCCCTGGGCAGAGGAAGAGACAGCAACTTCACATATATTAAAGCACCTGAGCTGAGGCAAAAAAATGGACAACATTTCTAAGGGTATTTATAGTCTACACTTGCTCACATCTGGGCCACTAAGCGGCAGTGCATTTCCATTCTGTCATGTCAAAGCTCTCAGAAATCTTGTTAGTTCTAACTTACTTGTCCTGTCAGTTTTCTGCCCGTCTCTGTCTTGTCCAAGCACTGTAATCCAGCGAGCTCTGTCACTCCTGCAAACGCCAAAGACAAAACTCAGTTTCCCAGCTTGTGCTCTTGATAATGGTCAAGACTACTCTCCTTTTCAAGATTCTCTATTTAATTTTTTCCTCTTTTGGGTAAAGAAAACAAAACCTCCATTCTCCTCCTCTCAAAATATGGCCAGAAGCTGTGATACTACTTGTAATAATGTATTATTCAAACACATTTAACTATTTTAAGCATGCTGGATTAGAAAGAAAAGTCCATATATGTGGGACCTACAGGCATGATGTCTCATATACCTTTATTATTTTAATTGTTTTTAAGTAATGTAGGTAAACTTCTCCACTAGTGTCTGTAACTAATACTTACTTTTAAAAAGCCATCTAATGTACAAAGCATCTGATAAATGTAATGCAGCTATTTAAATATATAATACCAACAGGTCTTCTGCGAGTAAGAACTATCTGCAACACGCATTTAGGATGAAAAGCAAGAATTAAACAAACAAACAAACAAACAAAACTCCAAAGTTTCTCTGTGCTCTCAGAAGAAGAGAGTTATGTTCCCAGATGTGTCGGTTTGGGGAATGTAAGAGCCAGCACAAATATGCAGTGAATCTAGTCATTTGAATCTCACTCTGTATAACCTAGAAACCTAGAAAAAACATAATCAACCTCAGATTACATGTGTCAGAATTTCTGAGGAGAGCAGAAAGAATTATCTAGATTCTGATCTGATTTATACAATAAATCACAGAAGTGTAAATTACTGACAACTGATTTTGGGAGTGGAACAAGCTGAAGTGATGTCTAACAGTGAAGTAAAAAGAAAGCTAACTCTAAATACCCCTATTAACAGCTGAGCTGTAACAACTTAATCGTTATAACCTTGAATTTTGGCAAATCAAAATTCACACTTTTTTCTCAAAACAAATGTTTCCATGAAATTAGATTTTATCTCATGTTTGTTGAAGAGCTTTGCTATCACTACAGCCTGAAGGGCAGAGGGAGGGAAGGAATTACTTGAACATTGCACTGCGCATCATTCCACGATAAAGTTCATCAGCCCCTCTGAGAACACCACCACCTTCACATGGCCTTTCTTCCAGCCAGCTCTAGAAACCTCTTTTCTGTTCACAGATGATCAACACTTCCTTTGGATGAAGGGATTCAGAATAGGTGTCTTTCTGAGCATGCTTCTTTCAGAATAGAAAAAACCCCACTGATTATTTTGAATATAAATATTTGTACTGGTTTTTTGGCATTTAATAGGAAACTGTGATTTATTTTTTTTTAACCCCAACTAACTCACATTCTTCCTCAAAGATGAAACTACTGCACATGTCCTACTAAAATATGATACCCATTGATCTCATACAGATGGCCAAAACTATGACACATGCTACTTCAGATATTTCAGCCATTAAACGTAAGTGATACTAAACTTGTTGTGTTTCAACCAAAATAAGAACTTCTGTTTACAATTTTGCATGAGCTCAACTTTGTGGCTTTTTTTTTTTGAAACAGGTGTTTGTTGTTTAGACTCATCTTTTCCTTTCCCATTCTTAACAGGAAAACCACATTTCTTTTCAGACAACTCTGAGGAAAACGGGATAATGCCACTGTCTCCCAGTTTTAAGTACATATTTCTTTGTAATCTGTGTATACCATGTATTTTGTGCCTTATTCACAGGGCAATAAAACGTCCCTGAGCTAACGCTGGTATTTTTGTACTTGGGAACCACACACCACATGAAGTGACAAAACATTATCAGAAATCTTTGCGTCAGCAAAAACATCAAGTTTGACACGTGCAAAACTCTGTTCAATAAGCACTCTAAACTATCCAGCTTGGCTTCCTACTATAGCTTCCCTTCCCATTCTTCTCAAAGTTAAAGGTAAGTTAAGTTTTCCTCTACCTTTTGTATATATGATATTACTCTATAAAGTTAGGTAATTTTCAAATACAGTACTATTCAGAATCTTTTCCTCTGAATGATAATCTGCTAGACTGCCTTTTGTATTACAAACAGTATACAGCAAATCAATAATAAATCTGCAGAACAAAATGTCTTTTCATAAAAAGTCCAGACAACTAAAAATGTCCTGCATTTTTTCCCAATAAAAATGCATTTCCAAACAAGTCTGAATCATCTGCTTACTTTATAATGAGATCTTTAATAGAAATCATTAATGATCTGTAGTTTCTTTCAGGGTTATTCTAAACTTTGAAAGCAAATAAATTTTTCCAGGCAGGGATATGTCTGGAGCACTCTGTTTCATGTCTTCTGTCCCGCCTCCTGCTTCCACTGAAACAGATAAAATCTTTCACTTTTGTGAAGGAGTGTGTGGAAGTTAATGGCACCACAGAGAAATGACAGCCTCTCAGATATTTGCACCCCAAAGAACAAGACGCTTCTTGTTGCTTGTTTCTAAAGCAGAACACTCTTCAAAACTGCATCAGGACAACAAGGACCACCTCTATCCCAGCACAGCTCCACAGCTTCCCCAAGGCAGTGCCAAACTCCACCTCCCACTTAATGCAGCTCTGTTTCCACTTCTGCACCACCCAGCCGTTAATAACTCGCCAGTCCCCGCTCCAGGACAGGAGCAGTCTGCATTCACACCCTAACAACTTTTGCCAGCTGCCACCATCATGCCCTTTAGGATGCACCTGTACCTATTTCCGCCCGCTAATACTGTGCTCTGCATGGTACAAATGCCAAATTGCTAAAAGAACTGACAATTAGGATAAGATATTTTAAAACAATTAGGAACAAAACAGTGCAGAAAAGTATCAGAGACAGAGCAAACTTAAATGAATCTCTGCAGTCAGATTATTCAGGGTCTTCTTATCAAGATAAGTATCAAGAAAGCCTCCCTTAACTACAACAGTAAAAAGCAACATTTTCCTCATAGTAACCTGCATTATGCTTAGATCCATGTGCTCAACTACTCAGCCTGCGCAGCAGCACGGTGTGCCACAAGATGGGAACATTGTTACAGAGAGCCTAAAACTGACTCTTGCCACCTCGACTGCTTGCAGTAGACCTTTCATTAGAAATTTTAAAACCTGCAGTTCTCCAGCACCGAGTTCTGTTCCTTGAGGTTTGTAATAGTCTGAACTACTTGTAGGACAGCTACATATTTAAGCAGGCTGTAGAATGCATACATCATCTACAGCGCTTTCAACTACAGCATACTATTTCTGGTTTACTTCAGGCATTTACCCTCTGGACATGATCATCATGTTAACAGGCAAGCTAGGCAGAAAACCTGTGCCTCGACTTCCAGTTCTCAGGTTTGTTAGAGAAGTATTTAAATACATCGTACGGACGCTACAGCGATGACTCAGATACTTAAATTGCATTTGTAGTTCTAATTCAACAGTAAGAAACTTCCATATTGCAGTATGTCATCATTAGGTTGTGCAGTTCACTTAACAGCTGCGTTATGGGGCAGAACGTTGATTTCTTTTTTCTACTGTGAGATCACAGAAGTTGAAAATAAATGTAATGGAAATTCCTTCCTCAACTCCCCCAAATCCCAAGAAATCCAAGCTGCTTAAGTCTCTGTTCAGCAGCTGTTGCATGTTTGCCTCACCACTTGCAACCTGAAGGGATTCGGTAATCCGTGGTGAGGGAGCTGGCAATCTCCATGGCAGAGGCCAAGACCCAAAACAGTAGCACGTAATAATGGATACGTCAGTTTACAGAATTTCAGCATATACATTCAATTTTCCATTATTCCTACACCGTGACCTCAAGGGAAGAGAATGACACTAACGTGACATGGACTTACAACCTCCGAGTCCTCTCATGACAAGATTACATTAGAGAAACTGAACGAGGGTTTGCAGAGGCTTTATTTTATTCCAATGATACTTATTCCAGTATCTGGGGGGATGTTGCGTAAGCTGCACGTTCTCCTGCTCTGTCACATATTGAAGATCAGAGAGGCTTGTCAAGGTTACCTTGCCTCGCTTTGGAAGTATCCGCGTGCAACACATGGTGCAAATCGCAGCAGCTCACAGGCGTCACAACGAGTGCTCCAGCATTACTGAGCAGGGCACCGGCACGCTCCCTGACCAACAGAGGATCGTTTCGGCAGTAGCTCCCCTTTGCTCGGTGCTGATCAACCACTGCAAAGACTGCCCGCTTGGCAGCTCTACTGCCTTTTCTTTAATTTTGATTTAAACTTGCCATACAGACAGGAGCTGGGTATTTTGTACTACCCTGACTGGGCTAGGGTGGGGAGGCAGCCTGTTGAGATGATCAGGTGAAAATTACAGAAACTGTAACTATGTACTTACTGCGTCTCTGTTCCCAGAAGCATCCCCACCTTCTCCCCTGCGTGGTTGCTGAGGACCGCTAGTCTGAAGAGGTGAGGTACAGAACTCTGCCGCGAGTAGAGCATAGTTGAAGCGTTCTTTATAGGAGAAGAAGTCAGGTCCTCACCATCACATTGTTGTACCACCAGCTGGTCCCTTAAAGAATAATCTGTGACATTGTAACTCTCTTCACTGCAAAACAAAGTAGGGAAGAAAAAAAACCCCGCAAGTTTACTTTTCCATTAAGTATGGCAGGAATCAAATGCCACCATAGAATCCACTTTTAACTACATAGTAGGGCATGATTCTTCTGACACCTCAGATCTTCATCTTTCCTGTTTACTTTGTTTTGAAACTACCAATTTTCCAAGATACAAAGTAGATCAGTTTTTAAACCCTGTGGAATTTCATTTGGTGGTGCAGTTAATGACTTTGGTGTTCTCAAGATGGTGTAAGCTCAACTTACTCCACTCAGTTTGAAAACAGGCACAGCACTTGTATAGAATTGTGCTGTTTTTTCTTCTGTAGCTTCAAATGAACCATAGACCTTAATTTTATAATGTTATACAGAAAAAAAGTAAATTTTCCCTTTTTCTGTGCCTGCCTGTAAAACTACTGCTTCCAGATGAACACTGTTGATCTTCATTTTAAATACAGGATCATCAGTCTGTACTCCTTGTCCATCTGCATATAGAAGGTCTAGTGTAAAAACTATTTTACAATATTCTGAAACATAACCTTAGTCAATTGTGCATTTTAAAAATGGGCAAAGGCTTGTCATATACTCTGGTCTTGCAAAATGCACTGTGCAATCCACCTCTTAGAAAGGGCTTTGTAATTAAACATACCAACTCTACGTGATACCAGTAAAGATTGCTCTGTGTGCTTAATAACTTCCTGAAAGTGACTAGAAAGAATTCTAAGAAATGAAGCGAGTTAGGGGCTTTGCTTTCCTTATGGTCAAAACGTAGGTGGAGAGGTGGACAAAACTTAACTTTGCTGACACAGTACCATGTTTGACACAAAAACCAGAAGACCTCAGAACTACTTCTTATGTCAAAGTCATTGAATGTTTAATTATGCCAAAATGACTTAAGGTAGTTTTCCCAGATAGGTGAAAAGATGCAAACAGTAGACATCACAAATCAGAACATAAAAGCATTACTGATTTTAACAACCAAAGGATTACAGTGAAAATATGCACTCTTCCCTGAACAGCAGACTTTTCTTTCTAAAAGTGAGCATCACTTCAGCTAATCAGTATCTTCTTGACAGGTGAAGACAGAAGAGAAGCCTGTCTGGACAAGGCACGCTGTCACATACAACCGTGATAGATCATAGCAGGGAACAGCTCCTTCAACCCCCTATTCTTCAACCTGTTATGATGTATTTCTGATGTGCCCTTCAACTTCAAAATACACAGACATCTTAAGCAGCATTCTTCAGCAGTCTTATGCGAGTTCAACCAGTTATCGTATCTATTGCTTTGGCTACTTACTCATATCAAGGCAATACGAGAAACTTGCGTTTTTTTCCAAGTGGAAAATAACTGTGCATTTCCAATTTCTTAGTGTCATGAAACATAGTTAAAGAAACGGTTAAAAGAATCTACATTGCTTACTCAAGAAATAGCAATTGATCACAAGAAAAGATAAGCCAGCTGAAAAGGCTGTTTTTGTTTCCACTGAAGCTTGTGAGCATACTTCCCAGCATTGTTTCACATGCATTTGCAAGTTTACCAGGATATATCATCAACCCAGGACACTGATAAACTAATAAGCTCATGATTTCATGTAAGCTTGTAAACTTTTTCAGATTTATTGTCCTACACTGGTGCAACAAGAAAACATAGGAAAAAAACCTGCTTACATAGGCATAAAGCCAGTTCTCCCTCCTAGCCCATACATTACTGTGTTTGTCAAATTCTGCAGTAAATAAATCAAATTTTAAGGTGCAACTACACATACTCCACCATAAAGTAAAATCTATTTAGACCTCAGTCTTGAGTGATGAAAAGCTACGCTAGAGCCTCAGATTACTATGGTTCATTAAAATAATTTAAATTGAAAAAATACTTGAGAAGATTAATTTTGATGCCAGAGATATGCAGAAACCCAAGCACTGAACTGATACAAATCAAATCCCAAACACCTGGAACTGAAGTCATCTGAAATGCTGATGGTGACATAGCCCTTCCTGGCAGGTGCAAATGAAGCGCATTCTTCCTTCACGGTTGCTCAACTACTATAAGAAAATGGACAGATGATGACTTGCTGTCTGTTGGGATATATTCGACCCATTTTGTGAACTGTCAGAAAAATACCTGCGAATATCTCAGTAGGTAATACTGTGGTCTTTATAATTCTTATTTCTTCAGAAAAAGAATTGCTAACACACAACTGAGCAACATTATGACTCAAAACAGAAGTTATTGCTCATTTCTGTGACTCTTGCAGCATTAGAAGAATTTCTCTATTCTTCAAGTGAGGACAGGTTTACAGATCGTATTGTATTTGTGGATTTTTGTGGATTAATAGTTTCTGCCAGTGTGTCTAGTGTAAAACCAAAGTTCTTATTTCAATTATGTGGGGTATGTTTTCACTTTTGTTCAGTGAATTAATACTTGAAATGCGTTGGTTTTGCAGCACAGATTTGTCTATTCTCAAACAATCAACATGGAACATGATACTAACGGAACCAATACTTCTCACACGCATTTTTCTTCTCGTCTTTTGTTAAGGAGTTTGGGGGCTTTACAGAGGAAGCAGAAGCAACGACAGACAAGTTTAGTAAGACTCATCATGTAGGAGGAATGAAAGCAATGTAGCTCCTAAGAAGATGAACATTTTTCTTCCCCATTTATTTTTCTCCAAGTCTCAAAACAGTACCAACAATTCCTCACAAGCCACTGGTGTTTTCCACTCTGAGGGTTGGAATCGCAACTTCCCATTCAGGTACCACTGACAAAGGCACAAACATAAAACTTCTAAGAGCGCTGTTGCAAGACCTTAAAACGTCTTTAAAAACCCTCTACACAGTTTTCATCAACCTAGCCTTTGATCAGACTGTTGTTTCCATCTTCCTTAGAGTAAAAAACTTAAAAAATAAATCACATAGGAAATGAGATGTGCACAGCAAACTCTTTTAGAGCTCTGTAAGAATGAAGCCAGGTTAATTATGCTATTACACATGACTTCTTGGGTCCTCAAGTAGAAAGAATGCAGATTACAAATAGGTTTTGGTCTAATTAAAGCAATTTAACATGAGCACTGTGAGAGGCTGTGAGAATCTTCAATATTTCAGCATGTGGAAAGCTAAGTTTTAATTTCAGCACATACAACCCAGGGATGCTAAAAGGAATCTTAATTCAAATGTATTCTGTATGTCCTTATCTTTTGGGAAAGGTGTGCACACAGCTCTTCCCTGAAACATAACAAATTTAAGTTTACTGTGATTGTCCTACTGTAGAATAATGTGTTTTGAGAGAGGCTGTGAGAGGGGAGGGAGTAGAGACTGTGGATTTAGGTTTCACGTTCCCCTAAATCCAGCTCTAGATTCAAATTCATTTATTTATCTACAGAAAGATGCTACTTATCACTTGAGGACAGCTGTTTTAAGGGCCACCCACAGTAGCTGATGGTTCCTACTGAAGAACAAAAAAAAAAGTCTATCTAATATTTATCAGCCCCCCCCCCCTTCTTTTTTCTTACAATATATACTCTAAAATAGGGAGTATGGTGTGGGCTTGGGGGGTTGGTGGTTTTTGTTTTGTTGTAGTTAGTTTGGGTTTTTTTTAATTTGTTTGTTTTTTTTTTTTTAAGAAGTCAGTTTAGTATTTTAGTCTGGGCAATCCCTGCTTAGTCAAGGATGGAACTAGCAAAACCAGCTAGGGATGCCTCTAGTGTTATTTGGGAATCTTGCATCTGAAAAAGAAATGCAGTCTATGCATCTGTGTAACAAGTAATAAATTCATTCCTTACTAATTAATTTGCATAACTAATAACAAATGCATTCCTTACTAATTAATCAGAGATAAACCTCTACAAATCCCTCCTCTTTCTTACAGACTAATTTGAGACCACTAGGCAGTCCTCACCATTCTACCTCCTGTGCCCTCCGTGAGGCCCACACACTCTCCTTCCAAACGGACAGTGAACTGTGCTGCTAAAGCTGGCAGTGCTGCAGCGAGCTGATGTACATAAGCGGAAACTTAATCCGCTCAGCCAGGCAGCAGAGTAACAGGAAGGACATGTAACACATTCTTTAAAATTACTGTAATCAGGTAATACAAACATGCCAACATCAGTTTTCAGTTTAAGATTGAACCTTTTTCCTAAACTTTCATTTAGATTGAGAACATGAAACAACAGGACTATTTCATATTCCTTCACAGGGAATGCATACAAATTCTAGAGGCACTTCTATGAAGACCAGATACCTACTGATGTAGTATCAGCTGTTCTAGGCCACCTATACTCTAACACAAAGCACATTGTCTGTCTCCCTACTTTTTTACTCTTTCCATCATGTATTTCAAGCGATGCAAAACCTTCAGTCTTCTTCAGCTATGTTTCATCACTGCTAAAGAAGCTACGCTACTCTGAAGTCCTTGGTGTTCCACAGGAATTACTCTGCATTTGTGTTTGCCTTCAGTTACAAAATCACCCCGGCACCTTTAGGGAAACTCTGGTTTTGCAAGCAGCTGTGAACCTTTGGGTGATTTCCAGTGTTATGAACTCCAGCTGCATTCCATTGTCAGGGCATCTCAGGAGCTGACAAGCCATTAAGACAGGATTCTAGTGGTGTCTTTAGGGGATTATGGACAACGGAATATTCGATAAATGTACACTCATTCAGAAATATAAGCCTCTCTGGAGTTCACCTGAAACCTTCCAAAAGCACTCAGGCTGTAACTGGTGGATTTTTCTGAATAGCTGGATAAGGCAGCTATTTAGCTGTATATAACAAAACTTTAATTCTGGACTTCTCCTGAACTCTGCAGAACACACAGCCAGCTCACAGGCAGCTTTGAGCATTAATAACTAAAATACGTAACCAGATCTTGGTGGTCCCAGGAGGGCATGTGGAATAAAAGGAGGCGTTTAACTTTTGGCAGAGTTCAAAGCTAGCTGTGTCCAATTTTAGCAGAATATTGTTACAGAGTACGCTGCCAAGCCTCCAAAAGGTATCGGAGAAATCGCCGCCTCTGTAGCCCGGCCCGCTCCTCGGGCAGCTTTGCAGTGTCCACTACAGAAACTCCACCCTGCCTGCCAGCAGACACGTGTGTATCCGAACCCAGCAGTTCTGCTCATCGGCGGTGCAGAAGTATGGGTGACACTGACCCCCACATCTGTGGTTTACAAGAGGGAGAAAACTGAAAACTCATAATTAAGGAAATACATACAAACATAAAAGTAGTATGTGTATTTTAACTGTCTTCTATATTTTAATACAGCACTAATTTCATCATACTTTGTGGAACCTGGAACGGTTTCTTCACTAGCCCAAGAGACAGCAAGTCTCCCAAACATGACACAAGTAACCACAATTGTACTGTGGTGCGTGTGAATCGTGAGGCGGCTTGAAGAACAACTCTAAGAGATCAGTTACATTGCGTGTTACTCCCTATGTCAGAACACCACCTTCACAATCCAGTGTCAGCATAAGCTATTGGTTTACTGGTCCCTGTAGTGGGTGGCGTGGCCACAATGGTGGCAGTTCCCAGTACAGCAAGGAGGTAAATGAAAAAAGAACAGAAGCCAGAAAAGGAGCAAAAAGAGAAAGGAGTTAGAGAATGAAACAAAAGGGTTAAACCAGTAGTGGTTCAGCAACACTAGCACAAAGCTGAATGAACAATACATGAAATATTTAAGTTACTTAGCCTACAGGTAGATCTTTGCAGAGTATTCACAACGTTTAACTTTATAATAATTTCTAACCTATCTGCTGTACTTCTTCAAAGGGCAAGCGTGATGGAGCAACTGATGACCCCTGCTGCTTTACAGCACACAAGTCAGAGCCTAAATGACCCAGGTATGGACCATCCAGTAGCTGACATGGACAGCACGAGTCTCTGAAATACATCATAGCGGCATGAGAGCACGCCACAGCGTCCATTAAAAAGGAAGAGATTTTGGTAGCTAAATTCCATTTAAGCTACTTAATAGGCGAGAGAAGACAGTTAAGCCTTGCAATTTCCATCAGGAGGTGAAATTGTAGCTGAGGAAGATTATGATGAATGAAGTATCATTAAAATTAAAATATGAGAACTCTGGAGCATGCCTTGAGTATACACCAACACAACACCTCCCTTTATCTTTTTATAGCTAAAATGTAACAGTTATTATGAAAATAAAGCTTCTGGAACGCTTTGCTCACTCAGTATTTAAAATGCAGTTCTTCCAATGACTATTCTGACATTTGGAAAGCGTCCCTGAAATGAGGATGGGAGCAGTGATGCACGCCGTATCTGGTTGGACTAGAATTACTTAACACTTACAACATGTCCTCTCTGATGGTACCACCAGCCTGGCCTTTACGAGTCAGGACTGAGCTGTTGCCAGCTGCGTTCTACATATAGGGCAAACTGCTCAGACAGGATAGCTGAAGATTAACTTCTGGGTAAAGATTAAACAGCATGATTGGAGCATGAAGTAATTAGTATCTTTAGCAGAACAGTGAGGAGTGATTTTTTTGTGTGTGTGTGTGTAATGTTAAGAATCTTCTGAAATGCAACTGCTCAAGTAAAAATACAAACATTTAAATTCAGCTAGCAACAAATATTTCTGTCCACTGCAGTGGTGTCCATGGGAACACTGTGGGTGGGAGAACAGATCACCAAAAGCTCAAGTACTATTAATAAGCTTATTCACTTCTGCAAAGTACATGCTTCATGCTCAGAATATCGGGGAGGCTCACAGAAATCAGTCCTTTTCAATTGCAGCCATTTGTTAGGGCATCTTGGGAGAGTGACTATGCGAATCTGATCATTAACATGAAGTGTTCTTTAATTTTGGCTCCTGGGCCCCCTTAGGACACTTCAATTCCAACAGCTGGAAGTGGTTATAAATCAAAAGCCCCAAAGCTTGGATAAAATAAGTTGTCCAGATTATAAAACAGATTTTTATAGCAACAATCCATCACATAGGAAACCAATAAACAATGTAACAACACAGATAACAGATTTTTCACTGTTTTCCCAACTCAGACATTTACTTAGCTACCAACACAATAGTATGTTAACAGTAGTCCCATGAGAAAAGAAATGCACTCTTTAAAAAAGTGCGATACAACTCTGATGTGCTGCCACTGACTTAACGAGGGACTTTCACGGAAACATTTCAGCATCAGCTTTGATAAACACTGAATCTCAGAAACATGTTCACATCAGTAAGATAGCTGGGGGAAACCTATTCACTTCTCTTCGCATCTTTATTAAAAAAAAACCCCTTTCACTTAAATAGTTTTTCTCCTCTGTTTTCACTTAGCTTTCTCTTTGCTTAAATATTAGGATTTTCTTCCCAGATTTTGTATCATACCTCGTTCCTCAAAATTTCTTATTTAAATTATGAATGTGAAGTTTCACAAAAGGATTTCTTTTAAAAATAGCTGGTGTTTGGCTTAACCAGACACGGAGATGCAAAAGAATTGTTGTTCAAAACAGTCTTTGGTCTTAGGAATAAGGTTTATCTATCAAGTATTATCCAATCGCAACAGCAGAGCAGGTAAATTCCATTCCATTCCATTCCATTATTCTAAACGTTCTCTCCAATCTAGTGACAAAAATTTAAAAGGAGACTGCCAGAAGTCGTCTCCCACACATCATTCTCAAAAACAGCCCAACTGTGGAAAGCGTGGAGAATGAAAATTATTGTTTCTTTATCCTTCCAAAACTTCTCCCTTCGCTAAAGCTTCAAAGATGAATTTTTTCATTTGTTTGACAATCCAGAATTTCAACTACATTTGCCAAAAATATATCCTGTTTAACAAGTGGTTACTTGTCCTTCGGAAATGCAGTCTGCTTGAGCAGTATTAGAAACTCAAATACCTACGTAATTCATGTACTTTCTCAGACATGGCACACTGAAACTATAAATGGCTTCATAAATGTCTACTGGACTGTAAACATGTTCAGTCCGTATTTCCTCCTCTTTCATGCTGCAGCTGTACCAGGTCCACTTACTTTTCTTTGAATTTCCTTCATTCTTTCAAACAAGCAAGTGGCTAGAAAATATGTAAAAATGCTGTGGATGCAATCACGTTTGCCATTCCAAAGCCAGAAAGCTTCAGTTTTCATTTCCCTGAGGGCGATACACAGGCAGCAGTCACGATCATTTTAAGAGACAAGGGTAACTCGGCTGTTCTCTCTCTGATTCAAGAGGATGAACACAAAGGCAATTTTACAGTGAAGCTCTTACCTTTTCTTCTTGGTGATAATGAGGACGTCATTAAATAGGAAGAAGTACACCTGCTGTTTAGAAGTTCTTTTAGAAAAAAGTCCAGTGTCTTCTACGTATGCTGTTAATTCACCCCTTTTCACTAACCATCGTGAAGAGGAAACCAATGGAAATGGCTACAAAGCAAGAAAATAACATTTTAATCTTTCAAAAGTAGAGATTTAAAAAAAAGAGATTACATTATTATATATTTGGGAAAAAATGCTTGAATAAAACTCAAAGCTTGGAGATCGTGAGTACAAGCACAAAGGAGAGGTTATCAAGGTTTAAGGTATCTTCATCATTCATATAATACGCAAGTAATAGCTGCAAATACTTGAAAAATCACTCATGCACATGACCCACTTGCTCATCTAAGAGAAAGACGAAGAGACTTGATTGGTCATACTTGGGACAGAACAGACTGTGAGATCTCCTTAGGAGATTAAAAACACTGTCTTCCAGGAACGTGTAAGTTTTTGTAGAGCGAGCGATCATTCCTTAAGCACATGTGACCATTGGGTTTTCCTCTGGGTACCTCACAGCTTTTCCACCTAAACAGGCGGAAAGAAGAGCTTCAGCTTCTTATCTCAAACATGAGGGCTACTGCACACGGCATTCCATCACAGCCCTAAGGCCAGTTAAAATGATGCTGTACCTTCTTTCTGATGGCGTGTTCTGTACCACTCACAGAATTAAAGTATGTAAAACATGTAAAGATCCACTTTGAAGTATTCTGTGAGCATATGAAAACAGACATAAACAGATACGGAGACAGTGTGCAGGGTTAGATGAGTTCTAATGCAAAACTGAACATCATTATCAACATGTTCAGAGTATGCAGACCTTTTTTTCCCCATGAAAAATCCAAGTACATGAGGAATGCCAGAAGGCTTACCAATCAAATGTGATTTCCTACTCTAAGTAAACGGAAGTTCCAACACAGCTCTGAAAGAATGTGTATGTAGAGTTTGAATTAGTTGTCCATTTTAATGCCAAAACAATATAGTTCACTCATGACATGATAAATTCAGCAGTGGTTTGAAAGATGCATCTGAAAGTTTTTAGAAGACATCGCTTTAGCTATCCACCTCTGAAAGGCCCTATCAACAAAGAACTGGCCTTCCTCAGGAAGAACTTCAGCTTTTTTTCCCCTGTCAGAAAAGGTGACCGTTGTATTTGACCACAACTGCTCTGTAATTTGCCACTGCAGCTGAAGGGGATGGGCAAGTCAGGCACGCCGCTGTAACAAGGCCTGGCCTTCAGCTCCTCAGAGCACTCCCTCAGACCAGACGTGACAACTCACTGAGCATATGTCACTGGTTCCAGGAAAAATCAGTCACATTTGCATAAACCCTCACCCCTCAATTTAGGAGGAATAGGTAGAATCAGTCTTCCAAGGTAGTCACCATACCAAAGCACTTCTGTTTTTTGCCTTGATAGCAGGAAGGGAAATTTTCCAAGTACTTGCTATTCTCATTAGGAGCTCTTGAAATATCATCTGTGAACTGTTACAGCCTTATCTAAGGTGGATAATTAAGGATGCTATAACTCCTCTTTATCTAACTGATGGTAGTTGAACTCTAAATGTTCCGCAGAGCAGCA
This sequence comes from Phaethon lepturus, assembly GCF_000687285.1. NCBI lineage: Eukaryota > Metazoa > Chordata > Aves > Phaethontiformes > Phaethontidae > Phaethon > Phaethon lepturus. The sequence continues at coordinate 21,922 of NW_010539814.1, forward strand.
TCTCCGTTTCTCTCTAGGGTGAGGACCAACATCTGCAACAGCTGAAGCAAGCCAAAGAGGATTATAGCTGCCTAATGTGAAGACCAGGCATAATCCAAATTATTCCCAACTGCAGGAGAAACAGGCACCGTAGAAGGAGCTTTGTTTCACTGGGCCACGAACGTGAAGGGACATGTGAGACTGCACATCCTGGTCATACAGAGAACAGATCACCTCTGAAGCTGTGCCATGACATACGACACCAGAAAGACAAAGGTCCATTGCAGTGCAGGCAGCTGTCCCACTGACCAGGATTCCTCAGCCAACGATCTCGCTGCTCCGAGACTAGCACTGAACCCAGCAGGGCTGCTTGTGGGGATGTTTCTCCAATGGCACGCCGTGAACCAGTTCTTTCTGCTAGACTGTGCTGTCACCAGGCAATATCCTAAGCAAAGGTGCTGACCTCCTCCCTAGGTTTCACCCCTCATGGCTGGAATGACCTGTTTGGGTCCTAACCCGAATGCTGAAGATCCTGGTACTTTTGTCTCTCTGCACCTTTGGGTGTTGCCCACGTGCTGGACGGAGCGCCGGAAGCCATCCAGTACCTTCCCCCCGCTGGCACCAGAAAGGACTAGGCTCAGTGGGTGACTTCTGCAAGTGAAGCCCGACCTGCACAGCCTGTGCCTTATGGGTTCTCCAGCAGCAGGTACATGGTATCACTGGAAAACAAGAGGCAACAACTTTGCCCACACTTACTAATATTTTTAACGCAGTAAATAGGCGCTTGCTGCTAAATTTTATGGAGCACATACATTTTCCTTCATCCTAACTGAAATACTCACATTTTTGTTTCTACTTTAAATGTAACTGGCTTTCTGCTTATCAAACTTCCCTACTTGCTTTGCTATTGTTCAAATTAATTATTGGTCTTGCATGATTAGACTAATGAAGACAACTGCTTTATTTCCCTCATTTAAAGCACCTTTCACATGCTTGTAAAAAAAAAAAAAAATTTCTTCACTCAGCTTGTCAGCTGTCTTCTTCATTCTGCATCGGTTGTCTTTTTCTCTCTTTTCATCACTTTAGCTGCTCTTCACTGAACTAATTTAAACTCGTCTATGCTTGCCCCAAAACCAAAACATGGTGCTTTGCCTGTGATTGTGCTATTGGAAGAAAAAATACTAACTCCCTAATCTTACATGCAGCCACCCTTTTGAGGGGTGATTTCACAGTGACTCTGAAGTGGCACACCACAAAACAATTATTCCAAAGATGCTTTCTCTGCCACCATGCCGTACCACAGAACTCTCGTCCCCATGCTGTCCGTTACGAGGCAGTGTACTCATGCCCTAAGATAAAGGTTGCTCAAAATTTCAAAACATAGCAGCGCGCTGGAACTATCGCAGATTGTTACAAATTGAAGAAGCCTTAAATTTTCTACCTTGCCCCAATGAATTTATGTCCCAACATACCCAGAACAGGCAGTAAGGAATGTCCACCCTCACCTGGGACTTGAACACAGACATCCACTGAACAAGACCTTTGCTGTCCTGTACACCTACACTAGGGACCTTTCAAAACCTGCATTATTTCAAAGTGACTACTGATAAATACCAACATATTTCATTTACCTGCTATGACCCTTGTATTTTTGCATTCATGCTACTGAGACAGTATTAGTGTACTGAATCTTGACAAAATTCCCTTCAGATGTTTCTTCCCAATTAATCTAAGCTCACATACCCTGTTTCCATTTATATGACTTTTTTGCAGGTTTCTAGTTTTGTATTAGCCATTAGTTTGTTATATGCATTTTATACTATATTCTCCAATTTGGAAATGTAGAATTGTTTCAAATTCATATTTCATAAATAGGTTTTTATCTGTTAGTGAATCAGAGTCAATCAATCTGGTTATAAATCACTAACTTCAAGCTCATTAATTGTCGCTCATCTCAGACGGGTGCCTAACTTAGGCTTTCTCCTAGGACCATATCGATCATTTCTCTCATGGATGGTCACTTCACTGAAGACACATCATTGAACCTCGCAGGTGATGAAGGACAGTTTAGCTCAGTACTCAGAGTCGACACTCCCAGAGGAACTTCCAAGCTCCATCACAGAAATCAAACAAAAAGGTTTATATCAACATTTGGCTTTAAAAAATATTGGCTTACTTTGAATCACAACTCTGTGGGTTCAGTACCTTCAAGTGACATGCAAATCAATCTGGTTTTCTGGTGTGGTAGGTTTTTTGGGGGGGGGGGGGGGGTAGGGGGGGGTTAAACAAATGGCTTTTACATTTCCTGAAATACAGTAATGGTTCCATGAGACAATACAGGAATGTGAACACTGGCCCATACCCCAACAGTTACCCCATCGTGCTTTTGGTGATGTTACAAAATGGAAAGACTTTGGGCCAGATGCTCCTCAAACACAGAAGTCACAAACAAGTTTGTTTCATGAACACAAGAGCGTGTTTGCAGAAAAAGACTTCTGGTGATAAAGATGGAAAAATTTAATAAAAAAACTTCTGAATCTTAATTAAAAATTAAATTCTACAGATTAGTTGTGTACAAGTGAAATAATTTTTGAGCAGCTTCTCTTGTAGTCTCATGAAATGCTCTACAGTTACATCTAACAAAATAATAAACAACAGACCGAGAACAGCATATGAGGTTGAGCAAGAACAGAAAAAGCTTACCTAATTTATAATGGTTATAAAACAGAATTGTAGCACCCTGATGATTGTTTTTTCAGACAAGAAGTAGTTAAAAAAATTCTATTTGAGCATGAACTCAAAATTCCTCTGATCTGTACTCAGAGTTAATCACATTTTCCTAAGACTATATTCCAGCGGCAGCTTCCTTTTACTTTCATGTTAATTTTTCCTTAATTGCCAAAAGAGTACATCACGTATACCACACTCCTTTCTACATAAAACAAGCTGTCAGAACTTAAAATGTATTGGAACTTGGCCAAAGCAGTCTCTTATACACCAGCTGGCAAGCTCTCAAACTACAGATAAGGTCTAAACCACTAAGTGGTTATATTTAAGATGCACAGAGGAAAAAAACTTGCATAAAAATACAGAAAAACAAAATAAAGTTGCTATTACTCCCATGAAACTAGTGAGAGCTGCTAGCTACAGCACGTCCAGGGAAGAATTACACAGGGCCTCCCGCAAAACTGGGCTAATAGCGTGCATCCTCTTCCCATGGGGAAAGTAAGGGCTATAAACCATTTAAGCTCTTAAACGCTGTTAGGTACTTCTGTAGATTTTAAAACTATCAACGAAACTGCAAAGCAGATTGCCCAAGGACTTCAGGCTGTCCCAAACTCTATTTCAGACTATCCAAAGACTTGAGGCTATTATCCACCATTGTTAGCAAACATAGTGATGTCACTATTCAAGAGATAAATATTACGATTGCTTTCAGTTTTTAGTCAAAGTTTGGAAATAAAAATACTTCAGAGAAGTTGCAAAACATTTTTTTGGAGACAACATTTCCTCAAATACTGACCAAGATCCTTTAAAGAACTGCTTTTTTAAAAACGTGAACCTCTACTTACTACAGGTGTGATAATAAATGAGACATTATTTATAGAAATGGTATTTTAACAAACACTGAATAGAAGAAAGTAAATATACTTCAAGAAATATCTTGAAAGTATAATAAAACTCCCACTAACTATAAGCATGCCTGCTATTTCTTCCTACCGAAAAGGCTGATTGTAGAGGATTTTATGATGCAGCCTAAACTGTATTTTCAGTACTAGAAAGAAAAAAATCTGCAATAGCTCAGCTTCCTAAGAGTCTTTAAAAGTATTTGAGGATTAATACCACCTGTACTAGCAAAACAAAAACTTGGGATTATTAAAGTGAACTGTATTAATAAAGGTGTAGTTTAGCTTAACCGAATTCTGCCGTTGCACAGCTCACTGTTCCCGGCAGGTTTCACACGATTTTGGTTGTGCATCCGATGCTGCCAGAAGCGCTGCCGTAGGCAAAGCTGGGTAACTGCTGCCTGCAGGCATGGCCCGAGCCGACGCACCCAGCTGCTGGGAAAGCTGCTGGGCCGGCGTTTCACACCACCGCCTGGGACTCCGCAGCGTGCAGCATGAACGCTACCCTGCTCTCCATCACCTGCCTCAAAAAGGGTGAGTCCTCAACCGACAGTTCCCAGCAGACCATCTGAATCTTACAGAAATAGACGTTAATTCCAAGAAACACATCCTAACGTGACTGGAAACGGGCCTGGGTTTCTATTTCATGCTGCTGTAAATCAGGGTAGTCAAATACCATTAGGATCCTTCCCTGGCCTAGGAGTATTTACTTAGGCAAACTTTTCCTCTCACATACACGAGAGCATCTCAAACAGCAGCTGCTGGTCCCTCCTAACAGCAAGATCTACACAGCAACTCACTTTGTTTTTACAGCAAAGAATACTTAACGTTTTGCTATAACATAATCCTTCTACTTAAATGAAAATACTTGGCAGAAGTTTTAATCTTTATCCTGCCATAATAGATAATCTCTTTGCAAGAAGTACCTGTGTGATATGAAGACACTATTAAAGTTCCACTTTACTCTTTTTAAAAATATATATCCTGAAAAGCCTCAACCTGAAACTTAACCTACTGGGTTAGATGCAAGAGTCCTCAGCGACTCCCAGTTTCCAGGGTTCAGCTACCCCAGAATATAAACTTGTCTTCCCTGACTGAAAAGTCATGTCAATACTACAGCCTACACTAATTTACTTTGTTTATGCTGGCAATGAACGTATCAGAACTTAACATGTAGTCAAAACTATTCACATGCTAAATGATTTATTGTCAGAAATATCACTGTCATACCTTGATTTTAAATTCCAGTTGGGAGTTAATTGTGTACATCATTTCTGTCCTTTCCATCTTCCGAGCACCTTCATTGCATAAACGCACCAACTAGAAGAGAGACATTTATTTAACAGGTTTAATGTACTCAAGACTTGGAATACAAACTTTGTTCCCTTATAAAATGCACTTCTGAAGAAGCATAAAATTTACAGAGGAACCGACATTTTCAGGTGGGGTCACAGACATCATGTTTTCAAGACCAGACTGAATGCAGCCCTGAGTGACCTGGTCTGACTTGATAGCCAGTTCTGCTCTGAGGCTGGGCTGGACGACCTCCCGAGATCCCCCTCAGCCTGAGCTATCCTATGATACTGTGATAATTATTTATTCTTCAGGGGAGTCCAGATGGTACCAAGGTTCAGCCAGGAGTTCTGACTGAGAAAGGTTATCGCTCTCTGATCCAAGCTAATGATCAGCTCCAAAATAAACAACCTTCCAGACCGACACATCAGTCCCACATGCCGCCAACGTCTACCGTGCACCCCCAGCTCGTTCACAGAAGAAGGTCCCAACGCAAACCTTACAGTGCCGTCCTGTTAAACAAAGGCAAACAGCGTCCCAGAAAAAGTTTCATGGCAGCTGACCTTCAGAATGTGTTTTGGAAGCATGCTACACTTCTACTGAAGCCTGCACGCGGGGGTGAGGAGCACATAAACACAGGGGGGCAAAGACAGAAAGGCAGGACAATGCACCCTTAGCCCCGCATCATCAGGCGAGGATCCGCCCGCCATCGGCGGGTCTCTGCTCCTTTCAGAATCGAACACTGCACTCGCCATACGCTGTTCCTACAGAAAAACCCAACTGTGTTGGCAGCAGCACAGTGTTACCGAGTTTCGGGTATTTTCCTAAGTAACAGACGGTAATTTAGGCATAAAAACAACCCCTAGCCTTTCTTAAATAAAACAGTTTGAGTTTTTATCCTTCCGTACTCTTCCTGTTGCATTATTTATGCATGGAAAAACATCGATTTTTCTCGTAAAGTAGACAAGAACTTTCAAGGCCCAAGGTAATGCTTAGACCCACCATGCAGAGAAAGTTAGGGTTTTTTTAAAAAAAAAGAATGCCCAGTACTTCACGTTTCACAGCAGTCTATGATGGACTATAGTTTCTGAAATTCTGAGATCTTGGAGGCAAAAAATAGCCAGTCCTTAGTTCCTTAGATTTTCAAACCACAATGTTCTGTTTTAAAGTTGTCCATTTCCAGAATATGAATATATTAAACAGATGGATTAGAATTTCCCACCAATTAAAAAAAACCAAACAAACAACAAAAAAACCCCCAAAAAACCCAAACCCAAGAGGTAATCTGATTGCTCAGGTTCAAATGGATGGAACCAGAATTTATTATTCAAGAAGTGCTGTTGACATTTACAGTCTATGCATGGAAATGGACTTGTGCTCTTCTTCCACCATGGATTCTGGGCAAAAAAAAAGCATGACAGCAGGAGAGGAGAAAAACTATGAACAACCGACAGAAGGTGATCTGGTTAACTTACAGTAAAAGCAGAAAGAATGCTTAGGTTTGCTTAGAAGATTCAGACTTTTTTTTCCTCTCTTGTCAGGACAGTGTTTTGGCTTTTTAATTTTATTTTATATGTATGGTCCACCATATATGGTCCACCCACTTTCTGTTGGAATGACTGGCAGCAGAGTTAAGTTTATCCAACTACATGATGGAACAGGTGACCAAAATGAGTAATAAACATGAAAATTAATTCTCGTGGGACTAACGAAAAACAAAAGCAGCCACTTCTCACAGTGGATTTTTGAAATTAAAAGCATGCAGTGCAATTTAGGAAGGAGAACAGTCAAAGCAGAAGAAATTCTGCATCCATATTAAACTTTTAAGAACATACCTTGCTCACTTCTTTCAGAGCTTGCTTGCAGTTCTCGTATTTTGGTGAATCCTTAGGAGTTTTCTGACAAATAGTCTGAAATAAAATGTCAGTTATTTCAGAGGACTAAGAATCACAGATTGTAACGAATACAGAATTTTACATACACATTAACTGAAATCAAAGAGGTGAGGTCACAGCTGTGGACTGGGATAAATGAGGGAACACGAGGTCACTGCCTCAGAGTGCCTTCATGACGCTAAGGAACGCCTCCCTTGAAAGCTTTTCGGAGCAGAGTGGTGTTTTGCACCTCCTGGCCACCCTTCATCCCTGCAATTCCTGCAACACGGCGGAAGAGGCAGCCCATATCCCTCCAGGAGAGGGACGGTTTCTGCTGTCTTGTCTCTACCTTTTTGCAAACCGCAATGAAGCCCCACTGCAGCCGTGAATAACCAGGCCTTCCTGCTTCAATGGTAAGCTTTTCCTGGAAGCTGAAAACCCACTTATGTACAACCGGACTTGCACTAGGAAAACTGTACCAGATTACTCTGACCTCTTTGTGGAAGGTAAGCATTTCCAAAGGGTTAAGAACGGCTCTTAAGGCCACACTGTTATGTGTACCATGGAAAAATATACACAGCCGTATTATTCTATTTTAAAAAAAAAGGCACGTGGAAGGGAAGACAGCTGAAGCATCCAGAGGAAGCGCTGGCAAGTAATGAGAAGTAAAACCAATCTATTGAGTTACATATGAGGGTTGTATCTGTTGACAGAGTTTATTCTCATGAGTTAGAGGTAAAGATGAAGTCCGATGAGGAACAGGCATTTTGAATCAATAACAGACCAGTTAAATTACGTTTTTGCTTGAGAAACAAAAACATCATAAGATATTTTACATTAAATTAGTCTTTTGTTTAATTATGTTCCCTCCTCTCAATGCAGTTGGGAGTCATATTTCTGGTACTGAAGCCTTAAAAATTGAATTCACTCTGAAGTCTCAATATAAAGGTTTACACACAAGAAAAAAAACCCACAAAACCTGAAACAGTGGAAAATAAAATGCCTGGTTTGCTCGTTTAGAAAAAAACAAGGGGAAGGCACACCAAAGTAATACTGGATTATGAGTCCATTTTTTACCTAGAAACGTACTGCAGAGGAGAGAATACTCAGCGTCCATGAATGAACTAAATAACTACCCGTATGTTCAAAGTAATCAGTGCACAATTTTCAAATATATAGTAGAATAAAATTATTAGTCCCGTTTCTGGATCCTACCACCGCCAGAATCTGAGCCTGGATTTTAATCTGCACTATTGCTGGTTGGCCAGCTCATACATTTAGCTCTAGCATCTTAACCGAAATACTGTGAAATAGGTGTGAACTTTGCCTCACAATTACTCACTTGCACTTCCTCACACTTCCCAAGTCACCTGCTCACCCACACAGGAAGGGAACATCTCACAGTGCAACGTGCTGCTGGGAAACCGAGTGTATCAATACTGCCCCACTCAGGAATAACTCCCGTGCCCTTGAGAACCAAGTTCATTCTTCAACGTCACACAGTGACACTCTTAACTGAGGGCTAAGTTAATGACCCTGTGTCTGCAAGTATTTACTGCAAAAGGATCCTGACCTAACCTATGTGATAGGAAGTCTTGTTTTGTAAACTGTAGGGTTTCATTTTAATCCTAACACTACCTACAATTTCTGTGCTAGGTTCCTCCTCCGTTTCATAATCGTTTTGACCCTTTCCTGTACAATTTTTCTATTAGAATGTGTAAATATTTAACTTTTGAATGGGGGATCAGGAGCAGAAGGTACCAGTCACAGTGTCCTGGTTTCAGCCAGAGTAGAGTTAATTTTCTTCACAGAAGCTAGCATGAGGCTATGTTTTGGATTTGGGATGAGAAAAAGTTGATAATGTGCTGATGTTTTGAGTTGTTGCTAAGAGGTCAAGGACAGCCCAGCTTCTCGTGCTGGCCTGCAGCGAGCAGGCTGGGGGTGCACGGGAAGCTGGGAGGGGACGCAGCTGGGACAGCTGACCCAGGCTGGCCAAAGAGATATTCCATACCATATAACGTCATGCTCGGTATATAAAGCTGGGATGAAGAAGAAGGAAGCGGTGGAGGGACGTTCGGAGTTATGGCGTCTGTCTTCCCAAGAAACCATTACGCGTGACGGAGCCCTGCTTCCCTGGAGATGGCTGAACCCCTGCCTGCCCATGGGGAGTGGTGAACAAATTCCTTGTTTTGCTTTGCTTGCGTGCGCGGCTTTTGCTTTACTTATTAAACTGCCTTTTACCCTTCCGATGCTCCCCCCCGTCCCGCCGTGGGGGAGTGAGCGAGCGGCTGCGTGGTGCTTGGTTGCCGGCTGGGGCTAAACCACGACACACAGTAAGCAAACAAATGCTACAGTACTTCACAGTCAATGGAGAAGTATCTACAGCCCTGTAACCTGGTAGAAGTAAGAAGATATGAAGAGACTGGAATGAACTAGGAATTGGATAGAAAAGAATGCTAACATTAAAAGAACATGCATCAAGGGAAAATAGAAAAATAACTCTGTTCTCACATCCATCAGCAAGGGAAGACGAGTAACCCTCTGCATGGGAAGAATGAGGAAAGAGATCATTGGTAAATTCCGGCAATCTTCATGGGACTCGATCCGTGATAACACCTCTTTAAATGCTGGATTTGTGGCTCTGGTGGGAAAAAGGGGGAGCAAATTAAACGGTATGTTTTATCACAGAATTGTGAAAGTTACTGAATCTTAAATAAATCATTATTTTATCAATAGGAAAGTGTGATTTGAAGGAGCCACATCAACTAAGCCTTCAGCTTTATTTATATGCAAAACCTCAAATTCTCCCATACAGGAACCTGAGCACAGACTCATATGTAACACTCAGGGAAAGAATGTCTCTGACATTGATTAAACCGGGCTGATCAGTGGAAAGGGAACGTAACGCCTGACCACAAAGAGGACTGGACTATGCAGCCAGCCATGTTTTCACTCCCAGTTACTTCAAAGGAACGTGTGCCTAGTTGGAAGCCATAGGTTTTGCACCAAATACCACAGCCTGCTACTTACTCCTACTACAGAGGGGGTAATTTTGCAATCATATTTTAAAATCAGTTCTTACAGCAATTTCTGCAGTGTTCGCTGCTGATAGACTTCATTGGTACAGTATTTTACATATGGATCAAATGTTGAAGAAGTATGTTTTTCAACTATATCACTAATATCATCAATAAAGATGTTGTTCTGATGTCTTGCTTCAAGTTCTTTAAAGAACCTGTGAAAAAAAGAAAATTAATTACTTATTTTTACAAAAAAATAGCAGACTTTCTCTCACAACACTTTACACTTCACCTGACGCAACCCATGACTTTTATAACCCAATGACAACTGGAATGCTTTCTGAAAGGGCGAGGTCATCTCTCCTTTGGCAGAACAAGAAGGGAAATCTTTACATGATACAAGTCAAAGGGTGGCAGTGTCACCTGGCAGAGCTCAGCATAAGCAGTGCTGGAGGAGTTACTTCCCATTCTCTAGCTGCCAAAACCAAAACAGCATTACTGATCTGGCTAGACTAGAATTTCCAGAAACAGGGTTGAAAAAGAAACGAAACAATTTCAAGCACACATTAACACATTTCCTCTTGTAATACATGAAGTACAATACCAGAAACGTTCAATGAAATAAAGTTGTGTGTGAACTGCTAAACTAAGAAGAAAAAAATATATAGCAGGCTGAGCTGGACAAGGTGCTCATGTAGCATATACTTCAATCTACCACTGGAACCAAACACAGATTTGAAACAGTGAAAATGGGAACAGAGACCAAAATCCTGAGCTGCCTTTTTCCCCCTAAACATACTGGTTCTAAGAACTTCCCTATTGTTCGTCTCTGTTCCATATGTGAGTCCCTTTGGCCTCTGAAAGCTTTCCACTCCTTTTTGCATTTCCAATTTTAGCAGAAAACAAAAGCCTTTATTTCCTCGATGCTCATTAGAAATATCTCACTGTTTGGCATGTAAGACCTCACACAGATCAGCTATTGCAGGTCATGAGAATTACCTCCACCGACACTCTGACACCAGTGCAATTCTTACCTAGAAGCTGCTGAAAATCTCTCATACTAGTCTTGCCTGCAGCCTTTATACAAGGTGATTCACTAGAAGAATCCTGAACTCCTCAGAGCAAACCAGCTAATAAAAACCCTCTCATAAAGCACAGGAAAATGAAGGAAATACTTGGAACACATGATCTCACATCAAGCTAAAATATTTTGAAACACGTTTTATTTTACTTTGGCCCTTTACATTTTCTCTTTACTAACACTGGCTCTTCAAAATCTGTCACCGTGCAGCATTTCATTTTTTTAAGTGCACCACCAATGTTTCTCCACAGTTTGTAAAGCAAACAAACCTCAAACACAAGAAGAGCAGAACAGGATGAACAGAAGCTTATCATACAAGTGTTTAACAACATGGGTGAACTAAAATGAAGATCTTTCTTAGGTATGCTTAGAAGAAGCTCCCTGAATTGAGTGGTTGCCAGATTCTCACTTGGTCAATCACACAGAAGACTCATGGGGAAGGTGGGGGTGTTTTGGTTTTGGATTTTTTGTTTGGTGGGTTTTGTTTTTTTAAAGTTCTGACACATTAACTGCAGATTGAATTGGCTGATGTTTATCTGTATTATTATTTAATGAAAAACGGGACACTGCCTACAAATAGATGTAACGCTGTTCACAGCACAGCTTTCTCCTCACGCCTCCCCTTTAAGTGGTGCACAGTATTTTTTCATAGCCTTGCCACTTTTGGAAGGCAGAGTCCTCCAGCGTCCTTCTATCCTCCACCCATCTTATTTCAAAGCACGAAATATCAAGTTGTCACTGATGCGTATTATGCTACGTCTTTAGGGTTTTAGTATCAAGAACAGGACTAAGTGGCAAAGCATACTAAGTTGTTCTGACATTTCATAGAATACATGGACAAATAGTAAAGTTAACAGTTGCCTTAAAATTTCACAGGGGTCCAAGAAGGAAAAAAAACCCAAGTGTCTCCAAGCCAGTCTACAATTTCTCATGAACCACAACAGTCAGATTTCAAACACTGACCACACCATGAACTGCAGACGACTGGAATTCGTTTCCACTCTACTCAGGCATGTTTACAGTTGGGAGAACTTCTCAGGGTGCTGCCAATTTGCTTTGCTCAGGAAATTAGTAAATACATTTCTTCCTGCTGTATGGTATGGCACACTGACAAGGTGTTTGACCATGTTGGGCTAGAACTTCCACTTTTAGAATTGATCTGGTTCTTCACCAGTGACATCATCAGTCACGGTCACAGTCAGGAACAGTAAAAACCTTGGATAGTAGAAAATAAAATTAAAAAAAGAAGAAAATAAAAAAAGAGAGGGGCAGAGAGAAGCAGCACAACCAAGTCCCATTGCCCGTAACACGTACTGTAAGAAATACTACCTCTGGAAATCATGCATCAAAGTTTGAATCAAAGGCTGGGGTTTTTTTGAATCCAATCTGCTAATTACTATATACAATCAGTGAAGCAGACACATCATAAAAACCTTTTACTTAACATTTTAGGACAGATTCTGTCAAAGATCAGTACTGAGTGATCGAGTGACCATATCCAATACAACCAACTATGAATTAGTTGTGCTGTGACTGGCTTTTTTTGCTTAATACCAGATGGATTTATTTAAAGCATCTGTTCTGGTAAATCCAGAACTTTTCTGGTTAAAGTTAGATCGAGTTAAGTGAAAGTCAAAGAGCATCATATGGCAGCATTTGATTTCCCTTGCCTTGCCCTTATGTCGTCTAAAAGAAATGTCCACTTTGTAATACTCTGAAACTCCCCCTCCCCTAAAGGCTATGTGCCAAATTTAGAAATATGGGTTTGATTAGTTTCCTGTCTTTTTCTTTTTATAGCACAAGATCTAGAAACACTGGAGATCTCTCTCATACTGGAGTTTGCCCTGTCTTTACGACAAGAGTTTTCTCCTTAAGGTTTTGGTGGCTCCTGTTAATGGTCTTCCCACGTCTTTAGGCAGATCATTAACAAGCTGGTAATCACCATCAGGAACAATGGCCTAATACCTGCTCAGGCAATTTTTTTATGCTATTTTTTCCTACTCCTTGGCACTGCTTTAATCAATGACCGATATCCTCAACTTTCTCAAAAACTCTACTTAATTCAGCAGCGTGAACACAAATGAACAGTGGTACATGCACAATGTGACAAACTATTCCATACAAATCACCTTTATAATGGCCTAAACTATGTCTCATTACAATGGCCAAACTCCCATCAACATCAACAGAAGTTCTACTTAAACAGATGCCATGAAAAAAATATGCAAAATAAAAGCCCTAAAATCAGTCATTTTGGTCAACTTTTCTCCTCAACATTTACTCTCCCTTCACCCCTAGACAAAGAAATTAACTGAGCAGGACTTGCATTCTTATGAATATTGTACCTTTCCATATGGATATTCCAAAATTAGATTGCACTGTTTTAAAAAAAATCTAATTAGGGAGGTAAAAGAGATTTTATCTAGGCAGGCCAAATTAGAGTCAGAAGAACAATTACATTATGGAATCAGTTATTATCCGGGAGCAAGAAGCATACAGAATGAAACAAGAGCACATAAAAGAAATATACAGAAAGGCGAGAGGTACTGCAAAAAAAAAAAAAAAAAAAAAGGTTTTTTTTTTATATCAAGGGTCATTACAGAAGAAAACTGATACCAAAGCCTTTCTGGTGAGTGAGACTAGGAAAGAGGAGGCTTGGTGGAAGATCTGTCCGAAACCAAAGTGGATGTGGAACGCCAGAAGTCACCAGAACCAGGTGGTCAGCACCGAAGAGAGCTGGGGGGGCGGAGGGGGTGGAAAACTGATAAAGTTACTATGAGATCAGTTTGTTCTGTCTGCAGGATGACAGAACACACATAACAGCATTACCAGGTTGGCAAGAGGGACAGATGGTGTAGTATCATGATGGTTTTGTATGCGGGTTACGTAGCAGTCATAGAATCAAGGTTCTCTAACATTTATCTGACTTTTTGCCTACTGCTCAGAGTACTCATTTTTTATCTCCTTGCGGGTTCATGTGATTCTCCACTGCTAACCATTCCGGACAGGGCTGTCGTTCCGCTCCGGCAGATGCCACAGTCACCGGAAATATCAGCCCGTCACCAAAGCCATTCTGTGTGTGAAAGTGAACTGCGGTCTGGCTTGTAGATCGCTTACTTCAATTTCATTATTATTGCTCTTGCTTAATGGTTTTGAAGTCATATGACCTATATGTGTGGCATAAAGAAGATTATAATACCGATTTAGCTTCACAGTGATGTTGCTGCTGACACATTACCATCCAGTAACAGAAAAAAGCCACTGGGGCAGAAGCAAGTACAATTTAGCTTCCTCCTCTTAGAGATAAGGGAACTGGAAAAACAGTTACTGATTTCAGGTAACTTCAGATAAAAGTAATAAAAATTTCTGATTATCATCTCCAAAACTGAATCTTCTCATCAGGAACAGAAGCTTAACATCTGCATCACAACTGGGGAGAGGGGGGGAATTTAAAATAGTAAAAATGGGGAAAATTGCAGCCTTATTTCCATAGAATATTTATGCTGAATTAAAATCAGAGCTTTCAGTGAAAGAATGGCTGAAAAAGAGGGTGATTAAAGTGAATAACTACATCCACAGGTATTTGAAATTCATCCGTTTGTTACGGCAGTTACTACAATCTCAGTAATGGAAAACAATACATACATACACATATATTTATAACGCCAAACACTGCAAAGCTAATAGCCCATAAAAATACTTTTATGAAGCAATATCTACTAAGTAACTACAAAGCCAAACAAGAAAGAAAGAAAGAAAGAAAGAAAAAAGAAGACCCTGACAGCCTATTCGTTCATTCTGCAACAAACTGGAACGACTTTCCACAAGTAACTGTCCTAATGGTAAGCCACTTGCCTTTTCAACTATTTATAATACTCTGGCAGAAATCCAGAACAATAAAGACGCCATGGCAACCCTGCCAATATATTCTGTGACAGCGAGATTCTTGAGATCACGGGTAAGTGCTCACAGCATCTAGCTCAATGGTAAGCATTTCAGAAAAAACAGATCTTGATTCGACCAATTAATACCCACTGACAAATGAACTCACAAAGAACACTCTGTGGCACTAGAAACGTAAATCTTTTTGATAAATTACGAAGACATCACAATAGGAGTCTTCATTTTAAAAGCCTTTCCCATGCTGAACAAAGTAATGCTTTTTATACTACTGAGAAGAAGCAGGGTGCTTCTGCCTGTCTCCCCGAGCCTGAAAAGTCACCTACATACTCATTAGTCACAGAACAAAACGATCTCTTGCATGTCACAAACAATGCATCTATAAATCATTTGTGAAGCTTTCTAGCAAAAACAGGGATGGAGCTATTCCCATACAACACACTTGCCAAAACGGCCAAACCGACAGACAGAGCAAGCAAAGACCCTGGAGAACGGAGAACGACTGGATGCATAACTTGCCTCACGCTCCACAAACCTGGGTTGTACAAACCTGCAATCCCTAGCTTCCTGATAACCAAGTCTTAGCACTAGCAAATACCGTTGGTGTTACTATATGCAAGAGAACTAATCAATCTTGGTATTTGGGAAGAAGTTTTTGTTAATATAAAAATATGAACCATACAAAACCAAATTAAGCATTGCTTAGTCTTTCGGGAAGCCCATCAACCAGGGAACTCCACTGCAGCCTAGAAATAATGGTGATTTACAGTGTGCCCAGGAAACTCTCCAGAGAAAGTCTGGAATTTGTCATTTCAAGTGATGAATTCCCCCATCAGGCTCCTGCCCAGCTCTCTCCCCGCGCCCAGCAGGTACCGCCGCAGGTGCCACCGCGGCCGCATGCCTGCAGCCCTGCGCCAGAGACCGCAAGCGCTCCCAGGTTAATCCTTCTCTCACAAGGGCACCTGTGCCAAGTCGGCAACCGCCCAACTTCCACACCCGAAGGAAAGCAAGTTCAAAGGGCAGGCGTACTCATCGCCACGTTACAGCGTTTTACAGCCCCGCGCAGGTGCTGTTCAGAAGGCAAAGCACCGACGCCTGCCGCGGGAAAGGCCAAGGAGCAGGACACAGCGCTGCGAGAGGCGGCACAGCAGAGCTGCAAGTGCTGCTGGACTTCTCTTCATGCTGTCATAGGCACTTCAGCCTCTTTCCTACTCGTTTGTAGAAGTTATCCAGGGCAGCAAACTATCACACATGCTTGAAGGCAGGGAGAAAGTTGCAGGTTTCGATACTGCCATACATAAAGTTGCTTTTCCTGTAAAATGTACAAATAAACATTTGTATGCATGATCTTCAGATTGATACAGCTACATCTGTCACAGACGTTCCAGTATGACATGGAGGATTGCAAACACCACACTTCAGCAGGCAAGATTTCCTAGGTATAAACACTGTACAGAGCAACCTCACAGCTGTGCAGAGTAACGTGGAGCAATACAACGTACTCATCTATGTGCAATGAACGCCACCTTCTCATGAATTTGAGGTCCAAGACAAGATTGTATAGCTTTAAATTCTCATTTAAACAAAGCACACTGACCCAGTGATGCATGAGAGGAGCCAAGGGAACAGACATATATCCTCCCACTATGACAAGCTTGCTAAACACAGATATTTCTAGACTTACTAACAACTTGGTGCCTTTTCAAAGCTACACATTCTTTTCATGGATTAAGTGCAATGGCAGTTCTCTGAAACCAGACTGACCTCTTGGAGACTTATCGCCCAGTCTCAACTAAGAAAAGCTGCTTCTTCATTCCTTATCAGTCTCTGTACAAGGAAAGCAGAGATGCAAGTTCGAAGAACTGTTGAACATCCATCCACTTTAGTACCAAAAAAATACACAGATAAATACAGTTTTCCACTTTTGTGCTTCCTGCAGCAACAGCAGATCTGAAAAATTGGCAAAAGATTCGTAAGCTGCTACTAGAACAAACCCTGCAAATCCCAGCAACAAAGAACAAGGCACTAAGTTTCAGATGACTGTGGCAGTGATGTTCTGCAGGAAAGGATGCATAAACACCTCCTGCATAAATAGTTTTCGGGTTACAGCTGGAAGGCTTTAAAATTTTAAGTACTTTTTTTTCTACACAACAACTGTCTTTAAATACAAATATTCACATGAGTAGCTCTCTATACAGAGGTTAGGCCACAGAAGAAGAGCCAGAGGCTCCAAGTCAACTAGAAATGCTGCTGCCAGATTTTTAAGAAAAACAAAACCCCAAAAACATATGATATGTTTACATAATATAGGGATGGGTTTCAGTACAACTAAGTGTTATGGCATATGGCAGCTTCGTGCCACAGTTCTGGTGATGCCAGCTTGCCCAACTTACTCATTCCTTTTCCTACCATGCTCCTTCAGACATGTCACTGCAACTGCTTGTGGGCCGACACTGATGAGATGTGAGTGAGCTGAGAGAAAGAAAAGGTTTGTTTGTTTGAGATGAGATGACCTCATCTGGTCTGGTCAGCAGCTGCCTGAACAGAGGGAGTAATGGAGAAGGGGGAAAACCTCCAGCCACCACGAGCACCAAACTCAGACCTCTTATATCAATGGCGGGGAGGGGAGGCATACAAAAGAGTAAACTCAATTACAAGAGGAAAAGTTCCAAGGGGACCTGACAGTGAGTCTCTCCTCGTAAGAATGTGGGACACTGAGTTACACACCATCGGTGCTGCATTCCCACAGGGAAGGTAAATTGACAGTACACAGCTTCAGAGTCATAAATTTTTCAGAAAGGGACACAAAGACAATTAATTTGTCAAAATAACTTTGGCAGTAATACAACACACACAGACTACTGAGAGGACGGAGCACAGATGAGGTTTTGAATACAAGTGTAGGTAGGCAAGAAAAATTACTAGAATTCTCTTTAGAGAGAGAGAGGTAGAACAAAGTAAGATTTTAACAGCCACTATTCAGGAACACCATTTTTGTAAGTTTAAAATAGAAATTGAATTACCTTTCATCTGACAAACACTGTTAATATTGTCAAGCTTCAGCAATCACAATTAACAATCAATAAAAATGCAGACCTACAATCATGCAGCTGAGATGATACAGCAATTGTAACTGACTTCTCACAGCCTTGGGTGCTTTGCCATTTCTTTTCCTGAACCTTTTCCCCCAGGGAATATACAGCATACTGCTCACTACTTCTGACATTTGCTGTCAGTCCAGTTCAAGCGAGAGAAGGAAGTAGAATCATGTTTTGCAGGGAAGAAAAAAGAAGAACCAGAGTCAATTACATGGTAGAGATTGCAAAGCCTTAAGAGAAAACCAGAGACTAACACAGAAAACAGCCAAGCGGTTAAAGATGCAGCCCGTGTCTTTCCAGGTGAACTCAACCCCACCGCAGAAGAGGGTTGAGCAGGACTGTTCAATTCTTTCCTCTCCGGCATGCAAATGCTTGGCAAAATTGCAATCGCATTATTTCAGGGACGTTAGGGGGAAAAAAGAATGCATTCAAAAACATCCTCATGTACTCTAGAAAACTCTTGAGTAAAACTCATCAAAAGAATGGGTTCCCTCTATCTTTCAGTCAGTACTGCAGTTTGTAATGACAGAACCTTCACCTATTACTCCTGATCTTAGCAAACTGTGGTCATTTAGGTTTTGATTACACGGTAAAAAGAGCTGGTAAATACAGGGTACATCTACACTGCCAAATAAAAAACCCTAAAATGCAAACAAGATACTTAATGTACTACTATATCACGTAATCTTTCTGAAGTAATCCCTGAAGGGTCTACCCTGAGCAAAGCAAGAGATGGCAGCTCCAGGGATCTGGAAAACATTGGCAAATCAGCTGCCTTGATTTTTTTTTTTTTTTTTTTTTTTAAAACAAAACCCAGCAACATGGTGTCTATTTGAATTAGCAAGGTAAGTACAATCATTAACATCATCCGAAGGTCTCCTTAAAAGATGGCACCAGCTAATACTATTTTAAAGGGATTAAACTGTGTCTGTTCAAAGCTTGACAGGCATTTCAAGATCTGTCGGGTAAAACACCATGGAGGCAGAATACTGAAGAAAACCATGGCTACATGGTCAGCAGTTAAATGACACTGCAAATGACCCCTGGGATACAGCAGATTTTCTGAAGAAATACAAGTTTCATGCAACTAATATTTACATTTCACGTATCTAGCATTGGAAAAAAAGAACCATAAAGACATTTTAAGTTTTATGTTTATGTTGGTGTTTCTTGAAGATACTATACAATCCGCTAGAGTGACAAAGTAAGGCAAGTTTACTCCGGCTTCTAGTCCCATCTGGTTTTAATAACCGACTTCAGGCCCAGGCTAAATTCATTGGTAACACATACACAACCACAAATGCCCTCCACCAACACTTTCTGTGCCATATGCAGCGCTACTCAAGATTCTCAGACAGCCTCTCCAAAAGTGATCTCTCACAACACCTCTGAGCAGGCGTGAAGGCAAAGATAAGGACCCCTGAGCAGAGACTGTGAAATCTAACACGAGCTATATTTAATTTCACAGAGGATCACACAAGTCAGAGACAAGCAAACTGTGAATTAATTCAGTTTTCTCTACGATTAACTGTCATTTCTTCAGAGGGGCATCTGAAACAGAGAACACAACGGACAGCTTGAACAGGACCTTACGCAGGACAGAAGGGAACGTACTGCAAAACACTTCTCTTTACTACTTTAAACCAATGTTACCGAACACTAACTGTTCTCAGAAAATCTTTGAAGAGTTAAACCCACGCCCACCAGCAAGCCCCCCACAGCTCACTATCAACAGTAAATATCCGAGAAACTTTTCCATAGGTACCGGCCAAAAAAGCGCTTCCCTGCTTTGGTCGCCGCTGTGAGTGCGGGTCGCACGCCAGAGCTGCGGGAGAGGCAAGCTCTGGGACCAAAGCCCGGCTTACCAAGGAGGGCGGTGCAGCAGCCGCGGGAGGAACAGGCTCACGCACAGCCGAGCGGACAGCGTCACCCTTCCCCAGTCACCATGGCAGAGTCACTGCCCAAGTATCTTCCCACCGTGTCCTTCTCCTACGCTCAGCAACCGCTGGCCGCAGTTTACTCTATTTATATAGCATAAAAATACACCATGTAGGTGATGGAAGGGAATCTGTGAGTTTGGGGTATTTTCCATATGTTTAAGTGAATAATTTGAAGCTAACGACTTACTGTATTTTCTGGAAAACTAGCTATTTTCTTCAAGGGCACTTTTTGTACAGGTAGTTGCCAGGTATTTACTAAAATAAGTATTACACAATGCATATATATGTATAAAATGTCTAAACTAATTTTTTAAAAAAGCATTCTTTCTCTGTAGTTCTGTTCACCCAAGCAAATGAGCTGAGGAAAGTATGATTCTGTTCAGATTTGCTATTCCTGAGTACTGAAGTCATATATCTAATCTTGTCTCCAATAAGGAAGCTAAATTATAAAAGAACAATCACTGGGCTAGGAATCCAAGTACCAACTGCATGTTACTTTAAAGTTACTGTTTACCAACGCTGCTAGTCATTTGCAGAGAAACAGTGCAGGTCAATCCAGAGTTATTTCAGCTGCCAGAAGAACCCTCTAAACAAATAAATACCTAGATAGTAAAACCAGAGTTCAGCAATGAGCACTGATGTCAGAACAAACCATGAAGGAAGCAATCTGAGGGAAGACAAGGATAAATGCACTGTCCCAAGTCATCAATACGATGCAAATCCATAAATGTGTTCTGTGGGCAGCTAAAATTTAAAGGAAAAAGAAATGGTATTTTGGACTCACTGCTCTACAATATATCCTCCAGAACCCCTGCAATCTTCTGACAATCAAAAAAGGACCCGTCAGCAATAAAGGCAGATTATTCAGCAAGGCTGGGAGAAAGGCAAAAACCACAAATGGTAAATCTAGCAGTGCTCTGCAACATCTCGAGCGTCACGCGTGGTCTGAGGGCTCACCAGCACCTGCTGTGGGTCAGGGCAAGGCATGGGTTTCTGCACAGAGCCACAGGTGCCTCACATCCTGCTCCCTGATCATTTGGGAGGATTTTTCTCCCTCTTCTTCCCATTCTTCTGTCCACCATATCCAACATAATCACTCAGCCTTACTGATAAGGAAGCCACATCTGCTTCAAAACACACACTTCTCAAACGAACACTAGGACTGCATTTTCCTATAGAAGAAGATGAAGCTGCATCATCTAAAGTATGTCGGAAAAAGGTGAAACATTAACCTAATTTCCAAAAAAGTGCTATGAAAAAGCTTACCTGGTTCCTAACACATACTCACACATACAAAATTAAATTTGAGATACTCGGACAAGTTGTTACCTACCTCAGAAACCCACACGGGCTTCTCTACAAAAATTAAGAGACAGAGCTTAAAAAGTCAGAACCTCTCAAAATATTTTTTGTTCATGTCTTTTTTTGCTAATGCCAATCTTCTGATATTCCATAAGCTTTTTGCCTTTTGCTGCCCTAAAGGCAGAAAGAGACAAAATGCTAAAGCTTTCCTTTCTGCTATAAATTTGGTGATTTGACCTGTCAGACCAATTGTTCTTCAAAACCTTTCACCAGTTTCCCTGTAACTCCTCTTTCCCAAGACAGGCTCTTGGGAAACTGGCCTCCTGTGCACCATGTACCAAGACTGGAGAGAGCTTTTCTTACTGGTGAGATTGACTGCGCAGTATTCTCAGACTACACAAGCTTTTATTTCTGAGTAAGCTGGCCTATGGCATCCCCATCAGCTTAAATCTCAATGTAACAGCTCCACTGAGTTTGTGTGATTTTGTGTTCTGTCAGTTATGAACTCCCTTATTACACATACGGGCAAATACACAATAAAAGACTTAAGCTTTCTGAAGACACCTTACAAGATGTTTTCATCAACAAACACGTTGTATGCTGCACAAATTATTCAGACCAACTCTTCTTTGTTAGAGACATTCCAATGAGCTTCCAAAAGCAGAGACCGCCTTTGCTGTCTGTATTCTGCTTCTAACAAAGGCAGCTTTGTTCCATCAGAAATGGCCTTGTCATTCATTAGAAGACTATCTTGGTGTTTCTGGAGTGTTTCCATTAAACATGTTCTAAGTCAAAGTTCCTAGATACAAGCTTTAAGCAATTTTGACTAAAGTTAGTATTTTTATCAGTTCATGTTCTTTAGCTTGCCAAACTTTTGTCTGAGCAACCAAAACCACTGATAAATACACTCATACTCACGTTTTATATTTTTAAGTAAAGGAAAGGCTGCTTCAAGGGTAGCATAACAGGACAGATACTCAATTTTATCACAATTTTATAACAAAAGGATGGATTTTGCTACCTTGAAAGACCTTGAAAATGGGAACTGATCATTTGGAGATACTAAGAAGGAGGCTTCTGTTTTAAAATCACTTTCATTATTTACACAAATGAGGCTGTAGAAAGCCAGCACAAAGTTTTGTTATAGTTTAACAGTATTGCATAACTCAGGAAACAAAGTATGTTTTCACTTAAGTTTAAAAAGGAGTTACAAATTCTGTTTTCACTACAAGTTACAAAAAAACCACCAAGTTCTTAAACCATTAGATTTTCCAGACAAGAAAGAATAAGATTATAATTTTAGGCTAGTGTGGTACTTTTCCATTCTTTTTCTCCCCGCCCCCTTTCCTTTGAAGGCTATTAATCAAAAGGGGTGTAAGAATGCCCCTAAAAATACTGCTCTTCCCACCCCCATCTCTGCTTTAAATATTTTAAATGAGAAATTTAAAAGTGGACTTAATTATTTGGAAGGTTTATTCAGCATAGGGAAAAACCCAAAGACACGCCTATTCACATAGCTATACTAGAATGGTCAGCTGTGTCTTACAGAAACAATCCAAAGCAGCAGCAAAGTCTGCAGGCTAATTAAACCTTTGATTTATATTAAGCTCTCTAAAAAAGATGGCAATTACTCTCTAATACATGATGGTTCTGCGACATCAACACCTGTCTAGCAAAAAACAAGCTTATGACAGGCTTTACTTTTACAATTCACATTTCATGTAAGGAGAAGCCTTGAAAAAGTACTATTCCTTGAAAATAAGGACTATGATAACCTGCACTCCCTGACAACACTGCTGTCATGCAACTCTCATTCCTCAGGTGGCTGTGGATTCAGACAATATCCAACTTCTGGCAAAAGATCTCAACTATATTGAGAAGAAACAAAGAGAGAAACAAAAAGGAACAGGGGGATGGAGAAATGAAGGTATACCAGCTAAGTCCAAATGTACACCTATTACATAGCTCCGAAATTAAGTTAGCACTTGATACAATAGACTCTCTCACATGTATGCTCCATGAAACAGAATCTTAATACTGCATAAACTTCAAGACAAAAAACTTCAGCAAAATCAAACTGCTGCACAACAGGTGTAAAATTCCACAGACTTTGTGGGGCTTCAGAAAAATAGAAGCCAAGAAGGGTATTACCATGGCTGGGAACATGAAACTTGAGACATTCCGCAAAGGTAAACATGGGTTTAATGCTAAAGAATTCAGAACAACACAATTTCTACAAGAAAGAAACAAAGGGGACAAAAGAAAAGGGAACAACCAAAAAAAAAAAAGCTGAAGAGGTGGGAAGGACTGACCTCAGAAATATTGCTAGCCTGACAAGACTCCTTATCCAACCATTAGCCCCATCTCTGAAACAAGGCTAATATTCTTCTGTTCCACCGGTAAAAAGGTAAACATTTAAAGTTGTACATTGCTACGGTTAAGATCGATCAGTATCTTAACTAGGCTATGTGCATCTTTTAGCCATTGTGCTTGATTAGCCATTGTGCTTGATCTCAAACTGGAACTAAGGTATAAGAAAAGAAGCATAGACACTTTTATTTTTTAGTTACATAGACCACAGTAATTCACCTGCTGATGTTGCTATTAACCAGGCTAGGATAATGAACAAATTACAACAAAGCAAAGCCTCATTAAACAACTTTTTGAAATAGAGTTTGAAGTGTTCATAACCCTGAAGTACACCGTGAGTGCGCATACACATGCATGTCCCATATTAAACAATACTGGCAGTAATTATCAGCGATCATAAAACAGACTGTTCAGCATTTGTACGGTGTAAGATCTGCCAACATTTCCTGTTCATTAGGCACTATTTGTAGTGTGTCTGTTTTTCTTGTGATTGATTTTGTACTGAAAAAATTTACCAAAAAACCACAAAAAACACCCGCACAGCCAAGCCAATCTTTCTAACAGGAATACAAGTCTCTGGTGTCAGGTGCCGTGGCATGCACAGCACTGGTCATAAAGAGTAAAATGCCTATGGTGTTTACATAAAAGATACCACAGTCACATAGTATGCTGCACACTGAGTACCCAGCAGAAAGTAAACAGCGATTCCACTGACTAAGGAAAACACTGGCAAGAGTCAGTTCTTAAGGGCAAGTATGAAACTCTTGCTCAATTTTTAGCAGTTTAGTAAGGGCAGACTAAGCTTAATTTGATGGACTGTAAAGACTAGGTATGAATGCTTAATGTATCAACATTTAGCTTAGGAACTGCTTAGATACGAAGGATGCTTATTTCTACTAAAATACACCATGTTCTTTCCTTCCCTCCCAATTTGCAGAGAAACTAATACCATGCCTATCCCATTAAATGTGAGCTCAACCATAGCAGCAAGGCGAGTCTGTCAAGCTCACGTCTGCTGTTACTTGTATTTTCCATCTTCAAATTAGCATGACAGTTAAAAAAGAAGAAATGGTTACCACTCTAAAACAGTTTCTTGAGATTCCAGTAAGAAACTTGCTTTTATGTTCAAACAGGTATTAAAATAGTAACCGGACATCTTCCAGCCTACCTGTAAGCTCTCCTTCCTAACTCAGTACAGCCAGAAAACTAAACTGTTCAACTCTAAAAATAGAGCGCATTCTGGAAAGAGAAGCTGAGATTTTGCCAAGTAAGAGCAAGATGCCTCGAAGAACAAGAGTGCAGGTAATGCATAGCCTCAGTCTTCAAATACTACCATGTATCATAGATAGTACTAACCAAAGCTCTACTATTCAAGGAGCTGCCTGTGAGGTATGTAAGGAAAAGATGATCCAAATAAACAGGGGCTTACTCACGTTACAAAAACTGCATCTATAGTTAATAAAACCTTAACTGTTTGTAGTCTATGAAATGACTCTTTAGCACTCCAGAACACATTCTTTGGTGCTCTCAAAGAACAGATAATCACATTCCATTATAATTTATTTACAGCTTAGACAAAACGAAGACTCTGCATGTTAATACATGCAACATTTCACTTCTCATTCTTAAATTGTCAGGCCTAATATGCCACCTTGCAGCTATTCCTTCCTTCTTTAATGTTACCTCCACATTAAAGACACTATTTTGTATGCTACATTTCATTACTTGCTTGAAAAATATTTTGACTACTAGCAGTCACCCCACATGTATAATTTAAAAAAGGTATTTTATATAACTTACATTTATAATTACTAAATTTTAAATTTAAATTAATAATTTTTAAAATGTGTAATTTTGTAAAAATTTAGAAATGCATTGCTACACTTACTTTTTGCTTGCTTCATAGACATCCGTGATATTGGAGAAGAGGTGATGGCTCTCCGTTTTGGTCATTGTGAGGCTCAGTTCCCTGGAATTTTTAAACATCCGTATCAGAATCTCCAAGCTCAGCAAATAAGAATGCTCAGAAGATATCACTTCAAATATCGCCTGCAAAGTGGAGGGGGGGGAAGAAAAGACTTACTATTAACTAGGCGCCTTGTAGTTTAAAAAAAAAATGTAGTGAAGGGTGCAAAGAAGAATTACTGGATGTAAGCTGGAGATTAGAACATAAACATTCATTTCCATGATAGTTGCATCATTTACTTAGAAATAAGTGATTTAACACTAGAAAAAAGACTTTTTTTAAGAAGTCTACATTCAGACTTTTTAGTGCAGCTGCAAACAGAGAGTTTGAAGACAAAAAACACGAACTGTGATCACTCCTCATTCATACTTCTGAGAGGTGGGGTTTGATTTTTTTTTTTTCATTAAAAAAAAAAAAAGTCTGTTTCTGTGGTCCGTTTGGAAGCTTCCTATCAGTCATACTACTGTTGACCAGCCAGTATTTGCTTTTGCTCTTTTTAAACAGAGGCTGCTAAGTGATTTACTTGAAAGCGTTCTCGGGTAACAGAACTCCGATTACCCAAGCATCTGCAGAAAAGCAAAACCCTTTCCAAAATTCAGGTGTCAGTCATATGTCAGCAGTGGTATCTTGGTCACTTTTAAAGTTAGGAGCAGACACATGAGAAGCCGAGCTATCTGCAGCAGGGACAGAAGCCTGGCGGCAGAGCAGACGGGCGGGGGTGGCAGCCACTGTCCCCTTTAGTGATTAGCGACCAGACACCAGACCAGCAGACCTCCAGTACGTTCCCTCGCCTCCCACAAACAACTGCCCAGTTTTATCACCCTACGACTTGAAGAGCAGCCGCTGTAACTTCCATCAGCTGGCTGACATACAAAGCAAACTTCCAATGGACTCTTGGACTTTGAAATCCACGTACTTGTTCCACTGGAAATTTTAATCTCTCGTGTAGAAACCTACTTAGCTTTTAGACATCCTTTACCTCTCTAGGCTTTATTTGCTATTAGTCCAATACAGTTTTTGTACATATATACCTGGGGAAAAAATGAAATAATTTTCATGAACCCTTTTGTTGTCATGAGCTCCACCATGTCACATTTGTCATCAGTGCTACCGTCCAGGCATTACTAACACAGACTACCACCAGAGGTAATGTAACTGTTCTCAATACAACTGATGTTAGTACTTGCATGTATAATTTCATTAGTTATTTGCAACTTCTCTAAGCATTCTCAATCCAAAGGGGAAATAGATACTTTAAATGCAACAGTGCAGATCTGAGTATTTAGAAAGGCTAATGCCCATGGCTCTGCAAACACACAGACAGAGAGAGGGTCTCGCAGCTCACAATCTACGAGGAGTTCATTTAGTTGGCCTCATGTGTGT
Organism: Phaethon lepturus; assembly: GCF_000687285.1. Classification (NCBI taxonomy): domain Eukaryota; kingdom Metazoa; phylum Chordata; class Aves; order Phaethontiformes; family Phaethontidae; genus Phaethon; species Phaethon lepturus. Next base: position 48,754 of record NW_010539814.1, read on the forward strand.
GTGCTAGAGAATCCCTGCTCTTCCAAGAGCAGGTATAAAGGCAAGGGAGACTACAGGCAGGTTGAAGGCAGTCTTCCTGAATATTCCCAACTGCCAACCAAGATGAACCATACTGGGGGAAAAAACCCCACAAAAACGGTGAAACATTCTGCTGGGGACATTTGTTCCTAAGATTTCTTAAAGAGTTCAAGTCTAGTGAACTCTGTTGGTGTTAATAAGGTAAGCTTTTGATCAAATACAATCTCTCTTGGGTATCCCGAGTCTCAGTGTTCTCAGACTGTGCTTTCAAAATTATTCTTGCCCTTCTAAAAAGTCTTCTTCAAAGAACTGAGATTTTAATAACAACAAGTTTTGGATTTCTTAGAACAAAACAAAAAAAATCTGCTTTAGCTGAAGCCTTAAGGGTTTATACAGTGCAAAGAAGATATATCAACTCCACAGAAAACCTAGAGTGCCATTATAGATACAAGGAAAGGAAGTCCAGTGTACAGATCAGTAGTCTCTCCGTCTTATTACCTACCTAAAAAACTGAAGGGATCAGGTGAGATACAGCAGCAGCTAGGTAACGGCTACAACATATTACATGTTATTCACAGGTGTGAATACTGCTGTGCAAGAAGATATGTAAAGGAGATGTTTAAAATAATGTTAAATGGCCTGCCTGCCAACTCCATCAGCCTCGAGAATCTAGAGAATATATCTATCTATCTATACATATATATCAGGCAAACTCTGGCAGCAGATCTACCTACTGCTTGGCTAACAATGTGCGGAAAGGTGCCCAAAAAGGGCATTTTGGCCTTTGCCCAGCAATTACATTTCCATTCTTCAGTCTCACTGTACTTCTCCGAGCTGTGCTCACAAAGAAAGGGTTTACCTAAGGAGTGCTGTAGAGTTCAGTGGCCAGTTGGTTTCCACCCAGACATTTTTCAACACAGACAAATATATATGCTCTCTTACTGTTTTGAAAGGGTTTTGTTTATGCTTTGACTGAGAACCCTCACAGACTTCTTCCAGTTTGGTGACAGAAAGTCATTAGTATAGTCAGAAATAAATGAGACAAAGAAAGATACTTTCCTTCTAATGTGTAAGGCAGGCAGTCATCTTACCATGACCCAAAGACATTTCAGAGAATAAAAAATAAAAAAGGATTAAGAAACAACCTTGACTTTGACATTCAGTAACTAAATCATATTCAGAGGCTGGGGGGGCATTTACCAGGTGCTTGCTAACAGCATTTCTGAATGACATCTGAAACCATGTTGTGGTTAATTTGCATTACATCAAGGTAAGCAGATGTTTGAATCCTGATGGGACAGTAAACACTTAAGCAGCCAGATGCATACTGCAGTTTGTACACACATACACAGTTAAAGAGTTTCCAGCTTGCAAGAAAAGAAGTTCTATCAAAAATTATTTTAGTTCAAATCAGTCTGTCTATATGACATTTTCTTTAGACAAAAGATGCAGAGAGATCCATCTTACAAATGTGTTCTGAAAGATGGGATGTGCACGAATGCATTACACTGTTTGCTTTACACCTCGACTAAATGTCATTTTTCTGCAGTGACAATATGTTATGATGGCAAAAATAATCTAATAGTCTCTAAAAAGCTATTTAAAGAATAGATAAAGAATAATTGATAAAAGGCAATTTAAAGGACATACAGCAAAAGCACAACTTGGTAGTCCAGCTACACCTTAAGAATATTTATTGAGGCTCCGGCTGAAAGAACGGGCCTCTAATATTCATATTAAAAAAAACCTCCAGCTTGAAAACATTTTGGTAACATTAAAGACTTTACATTTAAAAGGCATCTAAAGAACGTGTCCTCTTTGAAGGGATGTAAATGTGACTCCAGGAAACATAGACTAAAGGCTCCTAAAGGATATGACTGAAATAAATGCCTTGTGTCTCAGAGCTTCCCAGCAGGAGGAGACAGAAAAGCAGAACACATCACCTGAACTGCCACACAGCCTCTTCCCCCAAAAAAGCAAAAGAAGATAGCCAAAGAAATGTAGCATTATTACAAAACTCAGCAAACTATTGTCTAAATCTCATGTATGCAACATGTTTCCGTATTTCATGGACGAACAGAACAGCTGTAGGTCACGCAGCGAAATTAATATTAGAGGCTTGCTATACACATCTGTGAACTTCACAGAAAACCCCAGTCAGGTCTCACTTGTCTACATTCACTGAGGTATGTCCTGAAGTGAAATGAGGACATTGGAACAAACTACCACGTCAGGTAATGCTACAGTGTTTCTACGCAAAAAAACTTGGGTTTTTTTCCTATTAAAGGACATACCTCAAGAACTGCAGGTATATAGTTGGCTAGGTCAGGCTATTCTTTTCAACACCTCTCATTCATTTTGATATAGCCCCTGTAAGTAAGGAAGGAGGGTAAGGCAGATAAAGTGGATGAAAAGAGCAAGGAGGAAGAGGAAAGCGGAGAAAGAGGACAAAAGGAGCAAAGGGAAAAGAGAGAGAAAAGATAACTACATCAGTAATTGCTGCTGTTGTCTGAACTCTTGACAGCATAGATGCACCTACTCCATTTCAGCGTGAAAGGAAAAAGGTTAGTTACACCGATACACAGCGCTTGCATATTCAGAATTGTTCACAGGATTAGTTACAACTAAGGGGCACTATAAAAAGTTGTTCTTTGTTCCTCACTGCCTTTAAAAATTCATTCACCACTTCCTACCCTCTGGGAACACAAGGTTAATTTTACACCTTCCCCAGTACAGCACACAAGCAGTGACTGTCTGCTGCTACTGAGTAGCCATCAGCCAGGCTACATCTGCCGGAGTGAGCATACCTAGGAACCACTCCTCCAGCAAGACCCGCAGGATGTCGGCAGGAGACTCGTGGCAGGGACATACGCACATCAGCAATAGACACATTTTGTTTACTTATTCTCCCTGGGGAGAGAAGACACTTCACTCTAGGACAGGAAGCAGTGTGATGAACTTGTCTCCTTATCAACAAATAGAGAGTATTGTATCAGGCATGCAGTGCATCCCTAAACAATCAACAAAGAAAAGAATGTGTAACTTAAAGAATACCTCCTGTCTTTTTCTTTCTTCCTGGCCGATTGCTTCTGATAATCCATTCTTCTTTACCTAAGGAAAAGAAAATTAACATCTTTTGTAGAAAAATACAATTAAAAAACCAAAACAACCCAACACAGAATTATCAAAACATTGAACTAAGAATTCAGCTGAAGAATCTGTCCACTTCAGAAAGACACCAATGAACCAGCAAAAATGAAAAAAGTCAGTAACGTCCGACATTTGACTTATCGGAAGAACTAAATAATTTCATTAAAAACTATTCCAGGACACACACACACACACACACACACAGAACTAGCAAAGCAAAAGCACACACAGTTGAATCATGGTCACCCTGCACAACCTGCCTGGATTTTACACACAGAATCATGAAAAGTGTTTCCTCCTTTCAAGTTAGATTTCTTGACTGACAAGACATACATCACAAGTTTTGTCTCCTGAGCTGGCCTGAAAAATCTTAGTGTCTTCATTTGTTAAACCCACTTAAAGGCCTACACAAACTGCCTAGACAGGTAGTTTGTTGGCCAAAAAATTATTGTAGAGGAGCTCCAGCTTCACCCTAAATAGAGGTGGCAAAGTCCTGAGTAAATACCCCTGTATTTCTACCCGCAGCCCTACGATGATGTCTCTCCCCACTCTGCACCCTATGGCCAAGCCAGCCAAGACAAGTTTGCCCCAGCTCTAGAAATACAACAATCATGAACTCCAGCCATAGCCACAATTTCCACAGCCTCAAGCCACATGCTTAGCTACCAAATTCCACACCAGAGACCACTGAAGTTTATTTCCTGGTGCAAATCACATGCATTATGGTATTTAACAGAAGAAAATCGAAAAAAAACCCCACAAACAAAAAAACCAACCAACCAAACAAAAAAAACACACCACCACAACCAAAAACCAAACCACAAACCAGAAAGCAAAGCACCAAGGAGGGACTCACTTTATGCATTTCCTAGAGGAGTGTTAAACACAGGACCTCAAATCAGGAGTCACCTGTGTATGGTGTGCCGGACCAGCGAAGGGGAAGGAGGCCACGGCACAGCACTACTCATGTGGAAGATACTGTTTTCTCTGTGGGGCGGCAGTATGTCACGGGACACAAGACCAAACAGATGCACTTCCATTCTCCCATTTCTCTTTTAAAAAGTCTTCTCCAAAAGCTCCAAAGAACTATCATCAACAGCTTTCCCTTCTTACTCTACTTGTTCCCTGGAATTCTAAAGGATATATTATTCCTCATTTCGTTGCTGCATACCAGGCACCACAAACCCGGACAGCAAGCTCAGGAGTAAAGACGGCACAACGCTAAGAAGTGCCACACTTTGGTTTGCATGTACACAGAGTATATTCACGCATGTATATACTTACAAAATTAATATAAATATTCCAGTGCTTGAGCATTTGTTCTTTTGAACACAAGTTATAGATTCCTATGTCACCACAACCACACACTTCTGAACACCAAGCAAGAACTAGATGCCTTTCTATTTAACTACCTTTCAATCAACAACCTGAAAGCTTTAAAGCGCTCACTAGAAAGTACTATGTCACTTTTTTCTGGATGCAGTGAAAGACTTTTCTAAAAATACGCTAACACAGGAAATACCTATGAACATATCCAAGAGATTTCAATGCTTCCTGTTAACACAGCAACTGCAAACTTCCAGTGAGGTCAGTGCTGCAACTGCTGTATTCATGTTCAAAAAACTGTAGCTGTGATTTGTGATCCTTATTTTGCAACATGTGGGTGCGTACACACAAAGTACACGAACTAATTCATCACATAAGCAAGTGTCTCAACCTTAAATTCTTAATCAACGGCAACACTTCCAAATAGAAAGAGGCCCAAATACGGAGACCGTTTTTGGCATACACTGTAAAAGAAAGTTCAATTCGTGTTTACGAGGTGTCCAAAATGTTTCAGCTCAAGTAGCCTAAAAATCACATTTGTGATACTATGCAAACAAAAACTTAGCATAAGCTAAGAACATAACCAGAGAGAATGGAAGAGGCCCAACACTACAGCTACTAATGTCTCACCGTCACACTGGACCGATTTTTTCCAGCAACTCAGTTATGACTGATTCAACCAGGGAGACGAGGAGGAAAGGATGAAAGAGCAACAGGTTAGCTCTGTGGCTATGTACAAGAAGTTTCTCCAAATTAAGAAGGTGCTGCAGGGCGGGAGCTCACCAGAAGTATTTCTTTGAGAAATATAGTAAGTGCCTGCACCATAAACCAAATGGAACATAAGCCCTTTGACACTGGGAGAGAAATGAGAGTTGATGCAGAGATTAGACCTGAAGATCCTTGACAGAAAAAACAGGTAGTTTTTGTTGGATACCACAGAAAGGAGGCAGCCATGGGAAGGTGACAGTGTGAGTGGCTCCGTAAAGCAACTTGCTGCAGCTTTTCAAATTAGTAAGAAAAATCACAACCGTGCTTGTTCCAAACCAGAGAAACAGATGATCAGAAAAATGAAACACAAGATGACCAAAGTTTGGGAAGAGTTTTGGATTAGAGACATAGCCCTTGAGAGAACATGCAAAATCTTGATGTGGTGCTACCTAAGTACATTGAACCTACTGGGCATGAAATGGAGAACTTGATGCTAGAAAACCTATTCAATATTCAATACTTCAATAATTACGAGCATTACTCATGCTATGGGACATCTGTTTCCCGTGCTAAATCTCAAGAATATTTATAAGAATTACAACAGCATTGACAGTAGTAATGGAAAATGAACATGCATCATATTCTCCAGGCTGGAGGTTAAGAACAGACCTGGAAGAACAGACAATCAAGTTCAAAGTCCACTAGTCACATGCAGTGGTCAAACTCTGCAACAGGTTGCCCAGGGAGGTGGTGAGGTGTCTCCACCCATGGAGATATTAAAAACCTGACTGGATAGAGTCCTGGACAACTTACTCTAACTGACCTTCCTCAAGTAGGGGGACTGGACAAGATGATCTCAAGAGGTCCCCTCCAACCTAACCGATGCTGCGATTCTCTGCATGCCCAATAATATACACTGCCATTATCCATACCAACTAAAGGCTGCATTTGTTGGAAAGTACATACATCTAATATAGTGCACAAGTTAGTATTGCTGCCTATGATCTGCTAGCAATTCTTCAAGAATATCAACAGATACTTTTGGAATATATTTGGGAAATATTGGTTATTCTCCCTAAATTAAACTTTTAAATTAGCAGCTGAAGGTTGGAAGAAACAGAGATAGTAGATAAGGTAGCTCTTTACCTAGTCATCTGCTTCACTATTGCTAGCTGTCTAGTCTATAACAGGAATCTGAAGAGGGTTCAAGAGAGGAATTTGAAAGGAATTGGCTTTAAACAGCACCCTATTTCAGAGTCTTTAAATGTTCTCTGAAAAGCTCAATGTGAGTTTCAGATGTGTGCGTACGCTGTAGGAAGACAGAAACACACCCTTTTTTTTTTATTATCATCATAAAGGATTTGACAGATCAATATATGAAGGTTTCACTACCCCACCCAACCAGAAAGTCTAGTCTGAACTGCATCAGCTTTTGGGCCTTGTGGCCCAAAAAAATCCTGCAGAAAGAGCAGATTCATTCTGCTGTCTTTCCCCTCGGTTTTCTAGCATAGTGACTGCTAACAAATACCATAAACATATTATTCTCCTTCTTTCCTAATGTATGTTGAAACCCAATGCTTTGACATTTTCCAGCTGACTTCCTGTTACATTTCCACACTCACTTTTTAATACACATTGACAGCATGTAATTTTTCTATATAGTTATAAACACAGGCACTATGAGATTCAGATTCCCTTATTTTGTTTTCACAGTGCACTACCTTTTCCTATACACTCCCCACTTCCAACCTTGAAAAATCAAGTACAGACTGAGCAAGTTTGCTGTGCTAGAAATCATAAAGAACAAGTTGGTTTATACAACTGTAAGCATGGCACAGGAACGGTTCTCTTACTGAGATGATCCTCATACTACTTCAGTCTCACGACAAATTAGTGTTTTTGAAAATTATTATTATTATTATTCCTGAATAGTATTCCTTCCAAAATATCTCAGCTGTTGAACATTTAATTGCTAGTTTGCCTAGAAGGCAGAAAAAACCCACGATTTGACTTCATTATAAACAAACTTTTTTCAACATTAGGCAAATTAACTGCATTTAAAGTACTTGATTTGTTGAAAAAAATTCTAAAGCAAATCTTTTCAGAACCACATTGTCTTGCCTTCTTTGTAATTATTGAATCAGAGGGATTCATTTTTCAATACCTTAAGTGGCAAAAGGTCATCAACATCTGTACAACAGCTCTTCTAAACAGACAATCTAAATAGCCTTAGAAGATCCTGCTGAGACTTAATAACTAATTTATACACAGCCAGTGGCCCCAATTGTCAAATATTCTAGGTGATCATGTCATGTAATAATGCCACATACAGAGATGAGGTTCTACAACATTCTACAAGTCACATAAACAAAGACCAAAAAAACCCCAAACCCTTCATTTCAGGGATATCCCTCCAGAAGCCACAAAAATGATCAGAGGATAAAATTAACCACAAAAACACAGAATTTTTACCATTTCTTTAGTCTCAAAATCATGCATACAATGAAAGCCCTTAGAAATACCGACTAGTATCACTAATTCGCCAGCTTATTAGCAGGGAAGCTAGCAAGATTACGTACTGATTAAAACAGCTGAATTCTACTTTGTTTAATGATGCTACTAAGAAAAAGCCACTGCAGATGCTTCACAGACTGTGCTAAGTGTAGCATACCACCATCTGGATACTCGGCTTTTTTAAAATGGTTTTCATTATATGCAGTCAAATCAACTTAGAGTTGGCTTGCAGTCATTGAGAACAATTCAGCAGAAACTTGTTCGTAACTAACTAAAGTTTTTTGTTAGTATAATTCACCCTTTTAGTGAAGTCACACACATTTTCCTCTTTTTTAAAGAATCAGTAAAGTTGCATCTTTGCTAAATACAGGACCTTAAAATGAGCTTTCTCGATTGCATTGCCTTTTATGCAAAACAAAGACCAGTAATTGAGCAGGACTTCCATGTTGTTCTTAAGAAATTAAAAACAAAGTTTACAAAAAAAAAAAATGAGCAGGACTAAATCCTATTTAAGGTTTGGTCCACACCACTCCAATTTGTTGAAAGGAACTACAGAGCACAGATTTCACTCTGAGTTTACATGCTGTTAGGATTTAAACCTGTCTTTTCAGGCTTCCTGACAGCATCTCACTGAGAACAGCCAGACAGAGCAACATACGTTAGTGCAAACCATCACTCTTCCAAGGACCTGCACCAGCATGGCTGCCAACACCCTGTGCAGGCAGGGCCTAAGCAGCCATCTCCAGCGACTGTGGGAAGTACAACATCAGGGTCTTAAATTCAATGTGAAAGCAAAAGAAACATCCTTGATTTTTTTTGTCCAGCACAGATTTAAAAAGAAAAAAAACCCCAGAAACAGAAATGTATCTTAAGGCATAAGATTATGAAATATGAATACTTTTGCATTTCAATGTTCTATTTAATTTCATCTTAAACTACATTGAAATTTTTTTTCTTAGTAACTTCAAATCAGACACTCTAACCAGTCTGTTGTGTGGCCACATGAGCCTAAAAACACCTGTGCTAGAAAAAGGGAGGTGTCAGGTAACCAGGGAAACTGATTCTGGCAGGAGCATCAGTCTACACCTACTAAAATTGACTGAGAAAATATGATTTATGCTTTAAGATGTTGGAGTTACCTTACATAAAACCTAAACAAAAGATAAACGGAGACCCCAGGATTTGGATTTTTAACATCTGAATAGTTGCAATATTCAGAGACACCTTATATTTTGGAAGGGAAAAGAAGACGACAAACTTGACCCAAAAATTCCAGTAGCAAGTAAAATGACTTGCTTCAATACATTCTTAGATACTCTGTCTTTGTCTGGCTGTACAATGATTAAATACTCACAACAGACAGCTGACTCCATGTTGATCTCAGGGGCTTATAGTGAAAAACAATCTTTTCATCTGATTTCTGCTCTCGGGGCTCAGACTCTTCATCAGAATCAATGTCCAGGGCTTTTTCTTTATAGTTCTGATATAATACAGCGTTTTCTAGAAAACAACAACAGTATGTCATTAATTGCTAGAAAGTTAGCTTAGTTGCTCTCATAAATACTGTAAGTAACATTTAAACAATGAAAGAAACCAAAACGTCAATGTGCCGCTCGCTCACAAACTCCACCAGACAAAGATAGCATCTTATTTAGGATGGACAATGGTGCAGTAGAGTAACAAAGGATCACTGTACCATTACCAAAAAGATCCACACTGACTGAATTACAGAACAGATGTGTCCTTTGTCAAGAAAAAACAGAAAACAATTTTTTATTCCTTGGTTTGCTGTACAATGTTTCATAATTAGCCAGCAATTTAAAAATGGAACAAGCGTTGTCAGTAGAGCAGAGTCACTAATCTGGAGGTCTAGCTATTTCAATCTACAAAACCATTATGTCCACTACCCATGCCAACTTTTACTCTGCAGCTTTAAATGCCCTCTTCACACTTCACCAAGAGAAGGAAATTATCCGAATTTCAGAATTTTGAGGTCAGAACTATTCCAAATAGAAACTTCAAAGCTTGCTTGAATAAGCATGAAGCTTATGAACCTTAAAACAAAATACACTCATTATACATTTCAGTGCTGCCAGCAATAATTCAATAATATCAATGGCAACGAAACACAGGTGTGGAGCATACCCTTTCCATCTCCCAACCTCCTTGACTACACATCCGTTTCAAAAGCAGACAGAAAAGGACAGAGAAATTCAAGACCAGAATAACCTACAGACAGATTAAGCTGTTAAGAAAGCAAGCTCTAAAAGGTACTTTAGAGATGGGCCAGGCTTTGGACAATATCCACTTTTCCCCTACAAGAGAAAGGGGAAATAAGTGAAAGGTCTGGCTGCTCCACACACAGTTGCAACTCCTGAGGTCTTACGCTGGGCTAGGCGGATCTGTTCCACCTGCTCGGACCATACAGCCCTGACTGAGTATTACACAAGGTTTGGCCTTTTATATTTGTTCTTTGGAATGTGTCTATATAGTTTATACACTTGTAAGACAGAAAATTGTGTACAGTAACTGAATTCTGAAATGCATTACAAAGTTATTAGTTGGAACCAGTCCAAGATAAAAGGGAACCACTGAAAGAGAATCTATAAAACGTCATTAGGAGACTGCGAGAAAAGATGAAAAGAAGAGTAAGACAGGAGGTGATGCAAATAGAACAAAGTGGAGAGTTTTGAAAATAGAAACAAGAGGGAAAGGAAGGTAACTCAGCAGCTGAGATGACCTTAAGGAGGCATTAAGCAGAGAAAGGCCAAGAGAGTAGCAGTTATTACAATGAAACTTCCATGGACTTGTAGCCAGAATTTTTTTCTTGTTGAAATATCGGGAAAAGCAGCAAACTTGGCAAAGCCCAAAATTAATGAGTAATATAAAAGACCAGATACATGGACAGTGTTTTTCTGACACTTCAACTGGAAGCCTAGGTAGCAGGAAAAGGACTACAAAGTCAAGGAATTTACCCCAGCACCCCTGCCTTAGGAGGAAAAAAGACAAAGAGCTGCATGAACCATTGACTCAGAGAGCAACAATTCAGGTGCCTGCTGCCAGTGATGACCCCAAACTCGTAAATTGATCCACAAAAGCTACAAGCTACGTCTTGCACCTGGGAAGAGTCACAGGCAACAGGCGGGAAGGCAGTCCCAGCTGGAGGAACCAGCCCATCTGTGTAGTTCTACAGAACTGTCAGGGCTGCGGCAGACACATCGATCCATCCATCTTTTAGGAGGGACAGGAGTTTAAGTTGAAAAGCAGCCCTTCAAGCAAAAACCCCTTTTTAGCCTGTCATTCTACAGTCTTCAAAATAGTCCCTAAAGTATGTCTAGCGCCAAAATTATGATTCCATACTTTAGTCAGTTTACTGAAAAACAAGGTACTTAGTCTTTGACTTCATACAAAAGAAGAGTGCAAAATGATCCTGAAGTTCATTTCTCTTGTGACTGAGCACATTATCAAGTCTGCACGGAAAAGGGCTTACCTTCCCCATCAAACGTCCCTTGTCCTTTCAGCATTTTCTTCTGACAATTTGAAGAGGAAAGAGACAGGAACACATTAAAAGAAGAATGCAAAGTAACCAGCAGTAACAAGAACTTCTATTTTATTTGATACTTAGGCATCAAATTAACAGACCCTAATCTATAAACTGCGGATATTGGACAAGTATTCATGAAAACATAAAAACAATGGCTTCATCACAGAAAGTGAAAACCTAGTCTAGTTTTCCTTCTCTCATGCATTGTTTATATGTATATGTCCCAAACGCTTCATTTTTCCTACATTTCAAAAGCATAGTATACTGGCTACACAAGGGTTTAGTGAACTCCTAACTCTGTCACTGGGCTTTTCTACGAGGACACAAGGTACACGACTGAGCGGCTGTCTCCTTCCACACTCTGCAGAGAACTACCACATTAAGTATTTTGTAAACTAACGTTCTGAGACCAAAACAAACCTTTGAAATAAAACAGCTGTTTTGGTGCAACAAGTGGTACGGTCTAAGAAGTCTATTTTAAAAAATGCTACTAGCAAAAAGAGCTTTGTGTGTAAAGACAGGACAATGTCATGTCCTCCTATTTTAAACATAACTTACTGTTAGTCTACTACCAAAACCAAACCAAACCACGTCCCTACTCAGCAGTAGTTCACAATTTGACCTATTACTGTTTCACCATTTGTAGCATTTTCACAGTAGTTTCCATAACCATAATTTTTCCTTTAGCTGAAAATTGTCATAAAGCTGGTAATTATTTTAATAGCTACAGCATTAGCCCTTAGCCTGGAGTACTTCATTACACAATTCCAAGCACTCCACAGAAATCTACCAACGTATCTTTTAAAAAGTAACAAATTGTATTTAAAGTGAAGGAAACACCAGATTACAATACGATATGTTCATGAATATTTTCAGTAAGGCTTTATAATTTAATCCGAATACAGTAACATTCAGTATAAATCTACTACTCCTAAGGGGTTACAATCAAGAATTAAGAACAGGCATTGCCCTTTTACTTGCAGGCATTAAAATTAAATGACAAAAAGATACCTGAAGTGGCCTCTATCAGTTTAAAAATCACACTCTGATTTTTAAAAATACTTTAAAAGCAACTAAGGGAGGAAGTTCATTTTTCTGTCAATCTATCAACTCTAGCGGGCAGACTTTTAATTAAGTCAATGTCTCTTTTTTCCCTGTTAACTGCTTTCTGGGACATACGTTTTAAAGCACCAATCTGATTGTGAAAGACGACCTCGATGTGCTGGGGAATCCAGCAGCAAATGTAAGTGTGAGGCTGCCATTGACACGTTTCTGAGCTGCCCAGATTTCAACAGAACTGCATCCCCGAAGCCTCCACTTCACTTTGAAAACACCACTTGGAGTGATCTGTGGGACCCATCAAAACTAAGAAAAGTTTTGTGGTAGCAAAAAGCAAACTGGAAAAAAAAAACCCAAACCACACCAGGAAAACACAGATTGCAAGTCACACTCCTGTGTACCCTACACCACTGAAGTCAGTGCAACTTACCTTTATCCTCCCCAGGCTCGAAAATTTCTCTTTATCTTCAACAACTGCTTTAAGTACGGGTTGGGACATTCTGTTTTTTTTCTTATAATTAGAAGAGCTGTCGAAGTCCACGCCGCTCACCACCGCTCTGCGGTAGGACGTCGATCTCAGGCCTCGCCTCAGGGTGCCTGGGCTGTCCAGGTCGCCCTCCGCCTCCTCCTCTGCATCGGCCGACGGCACGCTGAGGCCCTCCACCATGCTGCGGGCCTTCAGCACCCTCTTGCTCGCCTCCGCGTTCTGGCTGCTGCCTTTGCTGGTCACCCTCGTTTCGGAAGCCAGGCCCTTGGGGATGATCTGCTGCCTGCCCACTTTGAGCGCGGCGGGGCTGTGGGTGCTCAGGACCATGGGCTGGTCCTGCGGGGACGCGGGCCCCGGAGGAGTTAAGCTCCCCAGCTGCTCTGGGGACGTCCCCTGGGGAAGCACGGGCGGGCCCGGCGGCACTCTTTCTGGTATTTTGGAAAGACGGCTGCACTGCGAGGGCAGCGCGGCCGCCTTGGTGCTACTGCTGGCGTTTCCCGCAAGCGAGGGCTGAGGGCTGGCTGTGGAAAC